>NW_020653945.1:23812548-23849675 GCF_003589595.1 Hyposmocoma kahamanoa
AAGTTATACCGTGGTAAGAAACCTGTTACTAGTGATAATCATTTAGTGAATAACCACGAAAGTCTTAAAATCTAAATGCTCTTACTGTTTAGCATGACTGTGTTAACTTGATATTTTTTGTGTGTGTTATTGCGATGTATGCAGTGGACACATGTTTGTAGAAGCACTCATAAGACACAGAAGGCGCAGTTATTTAAGACTGTGCCATTTAATATAACGCTTTTATGTCCCGCTTTATTACTTATAAATTACTTTTAACTCAAGTTCTTAAGACTTTGCAGAGTGAAGTTTTTGGTCAAACAAACCGTTTGTTCTCACTATTTCTGTTATACAGTTCTGTTCACAGAAGTACTGGTACTTTTTTCCCATTTGTTCTTTTAATAAATAGACAGTTTCGTCACAGAACTACTGAGAATTTTCTCTCCTACTAGTTCTGTGTACGAGTTTTCACGAGGTTCGTATTTTTACCGAATTGGATTTTAGAGCCGCGACCCTCTAAATATGGCCATTGGTCATATAGTAACTTTTTGGCCCGGCGGTTTGCGTGTTGTAGTGAGCAGGCCAAAATCACGCTTTTCAAGGCCTATTGCCACACTACACGTGTAACCTACGGTCGTGTCCAATATAATAACGGCTTAAGATGTTGATGGGGCTACCTCGCTTCTGCTGCAGTTTGCGTAGGCGCGTACTGATGACTATTACTCCATCATGCGCAAAAAGACAGCCTCGCTGTTCTGCAGACTGCGGGCCAGTGCTAACCTGCCATCCTGATGACCGTGGCGGGGAGACCTAATTCCCCCATTATGCGCCATTTCTTTCTGGTGCTTGTTAACAAAATGCGTTTGTAAGAATAAGAATACGCTGACAAACACCATTAAAATATTAGTATTGGTATTATTCTACTCATGTTTTTTTTTACTAATATAGACATTAAGAAAACTATAACTAACCAATTTATGGACCCCGTTGTCCGAATTAAATATTACATATAAATATTACATGAATATAACATATAAATTATTTATTTAGCAGCTATTATAATATTATATTCTCATAAAAGAATAATATAATAAACAAAAAATTATAAATGTTGGCGTTAGTTTTTGATTAGAGTACAATGGTACAACGCTGCCGCTATTATTAGCTCATGTGAAATTGTTTCAAAAAAATTGTTACATTAAGTATAATGTAACAATTTTTTTAACTTGTTTTTTTTACTGCAGTAACTGTGATCAGTAAAAAAAGGTCCATCTATTGGTTTTTCCTAGGTGGATAAGGTATGAAGTTACCGCAAGAGAAAAATAGATTTTTTTTTTAATTCATTTCTTGGTTTTAAGTTCTTGTCACAAGCGCCATTAGTAACAGATATATTATAGATTATTTATACAAATTACTTAAATATTTACACTTAAATATAAGCTTCTGCTAGCATGTTCTAATTTGTATTGTGAAGTTACAGGTCGCATTACGACAAACCTTAGTGGTTTAAAATGCGATTAGAAACATATTTGTGTATTTTGTCCTTTATACAATAAATAAATGAAAAAAAATAAAAAAAAAAAAACTAACGCCGGCAGAATTTTGTCATTTATATAGAATAATTATTCAAAACCAACCCTAGGACTTTTGCAGAATTTATTGCTACATTAGTGAAAAAAGGTGGCTGCAATTATCTTTGCAACCGGAAATGTGAAATACAGACCAAGCGTTTTCAAAAAAATCGAAGGAACCCTTTATCGAGCACATCAGAAGTCATCCATAAAATTTTTTCGATAATGGATTCATGAGTGATAAAAATTTCACATTGTCATAATGGCTGTTGAAGGCATAGGGAAGGGTTGAACAATTCAGTTAGATATGCCTTTTTTACAAGAAATCAAAATGCCAATAATGTGAAAGTTGTTGACGGCAAAGTTTGTATAACGACTCCAGCTCATGCAGCATGGCTACGCATGATAGTATCTAAATCTGATTGAGACAGCCAATAGGGCGCGCTTATTTCAATTTTATCGCGCGCGTCGCGACTATCATGGGCAGGTGTGTTAATAATACAACTTTCAGACTTTTTTATTAAAACGTACGTAAAAGATCATTCGAATTAAAAACACTTCTCCGTAAGTAATATCTCTATGCAATAAGATATAATGATTTTGTTGTAGAATATTTCAGAACTTTTTGTCAGTTTACCTCAAAATGGGAATAGTGCGTTGTTTAGTACACAACAAACTGCCGAGTCGCATGTGTTTAGGTATATTTATTTACTGTAAAATATTGTTTTTCTTTTTTAAATAAATATTTTAATTTAATTTCTGATTTTCTTATAATAAATTATTCTCAGAGCATGCTACAAATATATTTGAACTGCCTCTGTGGCCGAACGGTTATCATGCCGAACTGCTACGCAAGAGGTTTCGGTTTCGATTCCCGGGCCGGGTGAAATATTTGTATGGTCTACATTTATTTCTCTAGTGAGTTTGGGTGTAAGTTGTGGTTGCCTATGTGTGTGTCCATAGCGCCCGCGACACAGTGTTTCCCTAGTGGGGGCTATGTTGAGTGTGCGATATTATTATTTGCTTTATTTCTTAGTTTGCATTCTAGTTGTAAAACTCTGTTTGTACTATCCATTAATTTAATATATTTTGGCTTTAATTAAAATAAAACTATATGAACAGACCTGAAAAGTGTTAGAAACGATGAAACGTTTTGTACCCGACTAAAAATCCTTTTATTGGATATTGAATTGTACAGTGTCGATGAGTTTCTTTTGAAACAATTTTCATTTTATTTTATTCGACAAGCAGTAGTTATACTACTTTATTTTATATTCATTATTATTATTATAATTTTATTACTGACGATCATAGTTATCCCTTGACATTGTATTTCCAATTGCAATATTGTGACATTGATAACATGAAATAAACGATTCTATTCTATTCTATTCTATTCTATTCTATTCTATGACATTAACTATTTCAGGATGAAATTCTATATAAATAATAATAAATAATAAATAACGCACACACTCAACATAGCCCCGCACTAGGGAAACCCTGTGTCGCGGGTACCATGGACACACGCATAGACAACCACAAATGAATATGACCAACCAACACTGCTTTATTTCCACTACGCAACATATTCCAATTTTTAAATTTTACAATTGACTGAAATATGAACTGGAAAACACATTTATAGTCTCCATGCGAAAAACTCGGTAGTGTTACATATACAATACGGAATTTCTTGTTCCCAACGCGGTATTGAGGCCGACGTACACGCTTTCTCTCGTTAAAGTTCTACAGTATCGCACTGTGGGGGCAACTCAACTGAGTCAAATAGGGAGTTTCTTCTCTAAAAACATCGAGAATCATGTTGGCATAAAAAAGATGAGTTTTGCAGAAGCTTCTGTTAGAAATACCATAACGATGGCTTTCTAGAATAGCGGTCTATCTCTAAAACATCCAACTGACCTGGGAGATAGTTTGAAAAAATTTTACACGTAAAATCTCTTTCGGACTGTTGGTTCAACTCGTGGCTCCACTAGTGGGTCCAGTAGAATTTGCAAGTACTCATGTTCCCATTTCGGTGGTGGCGTGAACATGATTTTAGTTTCAAAGAGTAAATTTTTGAGCTCGCGGCCCTATTCGCAAGTTTTAGTGCACTACAATTTGTGTTCAAAAAAAAACATGCTTGTCCAGTATTTTATAGTACGAATTCGTAATAATAGACCCCTTATGATACACAGACCAACAATGTTTACGTGATTATTATAGACAACGGAATAGCTCGATGTCTTATTTACAATAAAATTTAGCACATTGTGAATATAGCTGTGTATTAGGTAAAAAAAAAGTTGTTTATGTGTGACTGTTACATAATGGAAGGCATTAAAATACGAGTGTGGGTTTAAAAACATCACACGAGTGTTTTAATGTCTAATTATGTACAGTTACATTTGGTAGGTCAATGAGTTATATACACTGTTTTATCTATACACATACTATAAGCTCTCTATGATTTGTTCAGGAACCGCATATTACAACCGGTATTGCGGCATTGATCAGAGCGATTACTAGTACTGTTGACCATTGAATAGAAAGTCCACATGGTTGTAAATTTAAATTTAGTAGCCAAGCCTTCGAAATACATTCTCCATTCCATAAAGTCTTGGTAACTTTTTTCGTACTACTACCTTGACTTTGCTGGTAACAAGTCATTTATAACGTTCGCTGCTCTGTCGCGGATATCAGGTGGCGTCTCCGAAATATCTTGATCACTATTTTGATCGCTCATTTTGAGGAAAGTGGTGCAATATTTAGTTTATACTATAAACAACACAACAAACTAAACGGCGGCAAATAAAAACTTTTCTCACGCATATCATGCAACCGTAGATTTTTAATTCATAGACAAACTAGAGTCGGTTCCAACTATCATATCGTTCGATATCAAGTAACGTGTGAGATTTGTCAAAATTGTTTGCTATTAACCATTGACCTACCAATAAATGGACGTCGGGTTCGCGCTAAAAAGTGTCCGCACCTGTAGGGCGTTAAAATCGCATACAGAGCGTCAATCGCGCAATAGTCTTCGTTTGTTCGAGTGACAGCGCGGTTGTCAATCATGCAGTACCAATAATAACTTGTTAAAATTACTGCAGTAAAGTGTGAAAACAGGATTTTGTATCATTTTTTCACTAAACAAATATATTGTGTGATCATAGTTGTCATTTAAACGTGTTGTTTTGTACAGTTTTATAGTATTTAATTTATATATAACTGAATCGTAAATATAAATTACAAAAGCACACGAAATAATGAAAGAGCTAACTGTCCTTTTTCCACTCATTGCATGCGCAAAAGATGGAAAGAGACCCATTATGTCAGTTTCAAGAAGCTTATATAAACTTCTTGGTCATTTTCAATTATTCGAACCACAAGTGATTGAAATATTTAGAACAAAGAAATTGTGGAGTTGCTTTGATTTTAATCCTATTTTTAAAGTGATTTTTTATTAAACGTTAGCTAACAAAATATTGTTGTACTCGTTTTACGGCATGGGATTTCTCTTATAAGTCAGAAAATACATTTGCCCGAAGTAACATTAGCTCGAATTTTCAAAATGTGTTTTTACGAAGATTACAAAACAAAAGCTAATTTTGTCTATGTAAAAAGCATCAAAATTACTCGAAAGCGTAACGGTTTTGTTATAAATCGGAATTACGGATATATGAGTTTATGTTTAAGTAGAATATCGGTACATTTCTTATAGTACACGCTTATTTTCACATTTGTAGTAATAATTGTATGTATCTGCCCAACTCTTTATTATACCTTTAAGTGAATTTGTAAAAAATTGGACATAATAATATATATATATATATATATATATATATATATATATATATATATACATATATATAAATTAATCAATATTTACGAGAAAGGCTATTCTATTACTCTTGTGTTCAAGAATTTTCAGTCGAAGCTAAATATGGTGCATTTTGTTAGGTTTCCAGTAGAAGCTGAATATGGTGTTTTTGGGCCCTTAAGTTGTTGTAAGCAAATTTAGGCAGTACTGCAATGATGTTACAATTTCAATTAAATGTTTTAGTTTTGTATATCTCGTTACATGTCACTACGTTTGTATAGGTTAACCTCGGACATTTTTTTCGTGGATTTTGTATTAGACCCGATGTCCATTTCTTGGTAGGTCGATGTTATTAACTTTTACATTTCGAATAAAACTTCATCTGGACTGATATTAGAATTGAGGTCGAATCAAATTAATTTGTTTTTCTGAGATATACGAAATTTAAATATAATAATAAAATCGAATTTGATGTTAATATTATGCAATAATAACATTTTCACAGACAAGAAATTTATTGTAACAAAACAGTTTATGGTAGTGCTGGTCATAATTTGCGTAGATATGTGCGTAGATAAATATAATTTTGGTTTGGTCTACTATTCTTGGAAAGTATTGAAATGATGATGACGTATTCCCAATTTAGGTATTTAGGAAATAGCTGTTTACGCGTGCCCAAATTTGAACATGATTCATAGGTGTAAGACAGGTAGTCGAGAATTGCGAAACGCAGGTAAAACTTAAATCCATTACGGAAAAGTTAAACCCACTGTCGGTTTTCAATACTACAAACGCAAACACGTCTATCCGGAAATTTGAAAACTGTCACAAACGACTAAATGTTTTACACCCGACAGAAACTCCTTGGTTAATGAATTTTACCGCGCAGAGAAATATCGATGACATTTTACTTTTTCTTGGACGTCACCGTATTCAATCAATAGTGAGATTTTTTCTTCATTATACTTTTTAACCGAAATCATAATGGATCTTAATTTGATTGAATTTTTTGTGTGTATGAACCATAGATATAGAAAAAACGAGAGATTTGGTATATGGGTGTGGTTTTTGGTTGTACAAACATCGCCACAGTGACATGGCGATCGTTGTACATACAAGATCTCTCGTAAAACTTTAAAATGCCAAATTGTAGAAATTTCTAGACTCAAATATAGTGATGTTCATTTACGATGACTGATGTTTATCGACAATAATTTTTTACTGAAATGTTTGAATTTCTTATATGATTTTTGTAATTAGTCCCTAAAATATCAAAGCGAAAAGCATTCACGTTAAATTGATTTCTTTTATTTTATTATTATTATTACTAAACATTTTATTTCGAGTAATTTTAACACAATTCATATTTCGGACAACCGCGTCAATTTCATGTCAATGTTGCTGTTGCTTGAAGAAAAATGTACGTGTATTATTGTTTTAGATAATTTAGATATTTAAATTCCATTATAGTCGTAGATTAAACGTAGAGTATTTTTAATTTTTTCAATGAATTCAAAATAAAAGAAAGAGAGGTTGGATTGCAGGAAAATCGAAAGATTGGTTTTCTTATTATTATTTCTGACTTTGTTTAAATTTCCATAGCATTTGCAATTAAAAAATAAATAAAATAAAATCGGCTTTATTTTACATGTGCGTGCAAAATAAATTAGAAACAATTATAGAAAATTACATAAATCCTTCATAAAAAAACAACAATTTAATTTATTAAATTCGTTGATGGTTCGAGTTTACTCTTGACAGTGACAGCTTCACCAAACCGTGGTAACTTATAATGGAAAACTGACCCTGGCGACGATCGCCATATTTTTTATATTATTCTTATAAAACTGACACTGGCCCAAGCTTAGTGGTCGCCATTAAGAAAATAATAATAATTTATATTAATATATTAATTTAATAATACACCAGTACCAGTGTAGGTATACCTAGTATGAAAAATGGAATATTTTTTAATATTAAATGCCACATGGCCACAAGATTTCTAATTATCGATTAGGTAGGACCACATCCCTCGTTGATTAGCGTCAGTTTAAGGTTAATAAGGTTAACAATTCACGGAGCGATTTCCATCCGCGCCCACCGGTTCTGCTAGACAGCGGTTTTATTTCAATACTCACGACCCTGCAAGTTTGTGCGGGCACGTAGCCGCCGCTGTTGCAGGCACGAAACCGTTGCGATTGCGGAACAGATCGCGAAGTCAGTTCGGTTCAGCGCGGTTCTACTAGTACCCCGCCGCGGCAACCGCGAGCAACCGTCACCACTACAGGCGTAAAACGCGCCGTGAAATTTGCTACTAATTTTACATACTTAACTATTATATTCTACAAATGTCGCGGTCCCGCGGCAAACGCGGGGGAAAACCGCTCCGTGAGTTCTTAGTGTAACGAGAAATGAGTTTCACCGCCATTGACTTACAATTATATGGACGTCGGGTCAGCGCTAAAAAGTGTCCGAACTTATAGCGCGTTAAAATCGTATACAGAGCGTCATTCACGCTTTAGTCTTCGTTTGTTCGACTGACAGCGAAGCAAGCAAAATTAGACAGTACTGCGATGACATTACAAATTAAATTCAACGTTTTAGCTTTTTCATATTCCTTTACATGTCACTACGTTTAAATAGGTTGGCTTGGGACATTTTTTTCGTGGTTTGTGTATAATAGTTAGCTATTATATACTAGTAGCACTTTTACTAAAACGCCACCTGATGGTGAATGGCTGAACCAGGATGAAAAAAATACTGAAATATTGCAATATAACCCTCACTCAAGTGACTGTAAGTTTAATTTATTTAAATTTTAAAATTGTGTTACGTCGTTTTCACGTTTTATGCCGTACCCAATCAAAATCTTTAAGTTATGGTAGTAGATAATAGAGCGTAAAGTTTGAATTTCACACAAGCTAAAAAGTGGCGACATCGGTACCCGATCTTACCTAGCGTCATTACATATCTCCCCTTTTTTTCTATATCTATGGTATGTTTTTATTTTTACAAGAGATAAGTGCGCGGTTGACCCCCATCTCACCTGATAGAAAGCGTTGATTAGGTCGAGGATGTAGCAAGCACATTAAAATAGTGCCTATTCACTCTCGTCTTAGAACAGGCCCAAGTTAGAGCGTTCGGGGAATAAGGCTCAATTTATATTACGGCGGAACAGAATGGAAGCGAATCTTTGTAACGTAATTGTACATAGCACAATGAACTTAAAATTTTTAAAAATTAATAATCTATTCTCGAGCATGCGTGAGAATTCCGCGGAAGATTTTGGCTCGTATCTAATTTGTACGTTACACAATTGACCATAAAGTTAATTATGCTATGTACAATATCGTTACAAAAATTTGCTTCCATTACATTCCGCTGCAATATAAATTGACCCTAAGTCTGCAGGCAGCGAATTCCACTCCATAGCCGCCATATAAATGTGGACGCGAAACGCTTTATGCGAATCTTTGGAATATCCACAACAAAGGTGTTGTTGGAAAGGGGGTACCTCAGTAGTGGTTCCATTTAAATTTGAAGAAATTATCCCACCTTTAAGGGTGTTAAATTAGGGGATGAATCTGGTTAATGGAATTTCACCCCCTGTCTGTTAACCGATTTCAATAAAACTTGGCAAACAGATGTAATTCCAACGTAAATGAAATCTTATGGTGACCTAGACCTGATCTGATGATGAAAACTGGCAGACAGATGATGACGTCGACGTTGCGGGAAAGAATTATAAACATGCCTTTGTTTTAACAACCCTGGATAAATGGAAATCAGTAAAAATGCTTAGTAATTGGTGAATGCTATGCACAAATATGTGTATAGAAAATTATACACATAGCAGAGTATTCTTGTCATATATAAGCAAATACATAATTGTATAAAAAATTAAGGGACAAAATAAATTACCCAATGTCGACCACATTGTGACGTTGAGATATTGACTGGTGGATCCTTTGATTTGGGTAACTTGGTGGTACAGACTGACAGATTAGCTAGTGACCCGTTTCTAAGAGATAGATTTAGAATATATAATTTAATTACTGAAGTTCTGCTACCATTTACCCTCCACAAATTTCCAATTGTCTCTGATATGGAGTAACTAACATAAACAATAAAATCGAGCAAAATATGTACATATTTTTCGGTGTGATTTTTTTATACAAATCTGTGACTGTATCTTGTACAGAAGAATAAAAGTGATTAGCGTCACACGCGTGGCAACAGTTAGGCCTAATTAGGCCTACTTGTGCTAAGTCAGCCATTTTCGTTTTTTACGGTATAGTTATGTCAAATCTTTCGCGCAAATTCTTTAAAATCGAAGAAAAATCTATTTTGGACTGCAAAAATGATAGCAGCACCAAAAATATTACTCTTGGTGGTATTTCATATCATCAGTAAGTCTTATCCTAATAAATGTTCAATTTTCTTGTATCGAATTAAGTTTTTGTACTGTAACAAACGAAAGTAAACATTGTCGTAGAGTAATATAAGTAATATAGTTTTTAACTGCCTCTGTGGCCGAACGGTTACCATGCCGGGCTGCCACGCAGAGGTCTCAGGTTCGATTCCGGGGTCGGGAGAAACATTTGTATGGCCTACATTTCTCTTTCTTTCTCTCGTGAGTTTGGGTGTAATTTGTGGTTGTCTATGTGTGTGTCCATGGCACCCGCGACACAGGGTTTCCCTAGTGCGGGGCTATGTTGAGTGTGTGCGTTAATATGGACGAGTTTTATCTTCTGGAGAACTAAGTAAACGTCTCGAATTTTTCACGCTAATAACGAACAAAAGTTTAGAGAAAAAATGCTTTATGAGTGTTTTGTTGTGTAAACTTACAAATTTCGTTATGCAATGTGTGCGAAAGACATTATTTTGTTGTCCAGAAAATACTTCTTTCTATTGGTTCAGATGTTAGTCATTCGTCGTAGTCAAGCTACTGGCCGCAAGATGGCAGCACGTTGAATAAAATTGCAATATAAAATCAAAACGTTGTAACTTCAAATAAAGGTATTGAACTCTCAACAATATAGCGACTGGGTTAAGTTTAAATTATATAAACAATGCAGAATTTATGATATCTTTTTAAATTAGAAACTATGGCCGATCATTATCAAGATTTCGTAATGTTCGTCACGTGTTTGTGGACGTTTTGGCGACAGGCAGTTCTGATAGTATTCGAGGCTTACGACACTTCCATTCTTTTTTTCTTCCGTAGTATCTTGTACTATAAATTTACAAGTCAGTGCTATAAAACTGACACAACAGGTTTTGGCTCGTTTCGTATGCTGATTTCTCAGTATACGAGTATAATTTATAGCACTTACGGCACTTCTCTAAATCTTCAGATCTCTCATCAACGTCCTTTGTTGCTGGCACCGGGTACATTCCAATAACAATTAGTGATATGCATCTTCCTTTATATATTATAGCTAGCAGTTTTGAGGTTTCGGCATTTTCGTTGGAATCATGACTGCTTAATGGAATTATGTTGATTCTGTTTTAGCGATGACTACACTTTTTCTTCCATAATGATGTTCTTCAAATGAAGGTGTACGAGGAAGCTGGCAATGAGCTGTGTGGTACCAAATGTCTTTTCTCAAATATGCTCGGAAAATGGGACAGTGTGACTTTCTGATAAGGCCTGTAAAGTAAGGGCGCGTTCCCATTATGTCGTGATGACTGATAGTCGTGTAGTTTAGTGTCGTGGCTATATATTTCTATATAAAAAAATAAATAAAAAAATAAAAATGTTTTATTTGTTCATTTTAAAGGGCGGATACAGGGGTGGACGTTTCCTTATAGGCTTGTTAGGGCCTGTTTTAGGAAACATCGCTCTTCTGTAACATTAATAGTAATCTTGCTCTTATATTATTATAAGATGATGAAACACACTATCTTAATATCCACTATAACTTGTGTTACAACTAATACAAATTTCATTAATTACAGTAATTTTTAAGTTTTCAGACTGAAAATGGATTAACCTAAGTGTTAGTGTGTGTGAGTGCAAGTATGTGTACAAGTGTGTGTAACTGTGTGGAATGTGTGAATGAGTAAATGGGTAATTTTCAGGTAAGTTTTTTATACTTAATTTTGGTGACAATTTCTTTTTATTTATATATTTATAGAATATCATCATGAAATATTATTTAGTATTCGAGTGTGGTAACCTGAAATATTCTTTAATATTTCGCGATGATTTATTCGAATGATTAAACAATAAAAATTGTTTAAGTTGAGTACAAAATCTTACCCGAAAATTACTGACATGTGTGTCATCCGTCCGTAAGACGTACAATATCCAAAATTATACATTGTCATACCATGTTAAATAGTATCATTTCAATTGCTTTATATATTTAAATGAAGTTGTTCAAATTTATCACATCACGATTAACTTATAAATTTTGGACGTTGTGACGACAGACTGTCGTAACAATGGGAAAAGCTAGAACGAATGTCGTCAGACGATAAATAAAACGTCACGATAAAAATGTCGTGCATACGACAAAGCGGCTGTCGCGAACAGATAAATTGTCGTCATGATCTAGTGGGAACAGCTAGACATGACAGTCGTTCAACGATAAAATAAACGTACGTGTCACAGTCACGACATATAGTCGTGACATTCGAGCAGGCTAGACGCGACAGTCGTTCAACGATAAATAAAAGGTTACGACATAATGGAAACGCGCCCTCTGTATGAAAATCCATTACTGCTCTAAACTTTTAAATCTATCTATTGACTATTGATTAACAATGAACTATGTAAACATGCAAAATAATAGTACGTTGTCTAGTAAGGGCGGTAAATAAGAAATTATTAACTAGAGTTTGTGAGATTAGAGAGAGGCTTTAATGACTAGAGGTTTGTCATTTTTAAATTGAAAATGTTTAGTTTTTTTTTATTCTTCAAGTTTATGCCAAATATACGTACAGATTTCCTGAGCATAAAAGCTTTTTGCATAAGCTTGATGTAAAAAATCCATTGGGCGATAATGTAATGAAAAATACTGTGGGCATGATGTAGGACATTATGATCGACTTTGCCTGCATGTTATGACACTGTTTACGAGCAAATGTGATGAAAAAACTCATATAGCCTACTGTCAAGTGTTCGTAATTGCAATTAAGAACCTTTACCGCTTAGTTAAAAAGAAAAAGGCGGTAAACTAAAATTTTCTATAGCAATTTGTCTTAACGTGTCAAATATTACTTTTAATATATATTCATATTTTTGTTTTTATTTTTTCTGTTATAAATACATCTGTTGACTTAAATAATAGGTTTGGTATAGTATTTATAAATTCTCTTTTTAATTCTCAATTGTTGAAACCAATAATATTGTAATTACAATCCCAGCACGTTCGATGGCTTCCCTCACGCCTTTGTTAATGTTGCCATTTTTTTTTAATTCTCTACCTCAACGAAATTGACAATTATTTTTAAAATTGGTAATTATGGTAAGTGGTGACAAGTAATTATAGTTTTTGCTAACACATCTTCCTTTAGTCTTTTATTACTTTCTCATATTGTTTGAGAGAAGCACTATATGTATATGCCTCGGTGAGAACGGGGATTGCTTGACGCGAATTAATACAAAGTCACGCTGGCTCTCAGCCTTGTAACTTATACTTGTCTAACAATCCCTTACTTGTATTATTTCAATGCAATACAATGTACCATTTCTTCCAAAATATTGGTCCTGATCGAAAACTAGCGCCTTAGGGAACTCAAACATGTGGCAAGTCAGTGCGCTTTCACTGCTATGACTTAAATGTTATGTCTACTTTTGGATTTTAATCTTTATTTGAGTCAAATAAGTCCAACTAGAGCAGGATAGTGGCACATGGCGAAAACTGCTTCCGACCTCTATTCAATTGTGGCTTACTAGAGATGTTGCCATCCAGAGTTCCGACTCGGTCTGTGCGTAATTAATGATTCAGTATGCCCCTTACAAAAAATAATCTATTACAAAATAACCCTCCGTATAGGTTGTGGGTATTACAATGAAATATGGTCTGATTGCGATATTTTTAACTTTGGTGCCTCTACTTTAAACAGGTCACTTCTTGCATTATCGTAAGGTGAATAATGTATTCTTCTTGTTTTGCTTTTTTCTATAATATAATAAAATAATTTAGCAGTTATAATTGGGCACAGATATCTCTGCTATATTAAATTTTAAGTGTTTTTTTCTATATTATTTTTGAATGATGTCTGTTATTGTGTCATAATTAAAATATAAAATAAAGCAGTGGTTAAAGTCGAGCTGTAGATGATGATGTGTAGAAGACAAACTTTTATATAAAAAAAAAAACAATAGATGGACCAATTTAAATGAATATGAATTGTGTTACCAGAGTGTCTTACTAGTGAACATTAAATGTCAGTCCAATTAATGTCTTTTACGTTGCCTTTGTTCTTTTATTGTCTAATTCATATAGGCTGATTGAATCTGTATAACAACGTTATACAATCAACTCAGTTTGCCTCTGGAGTCTTTGAATGGAACTTGTAGTAAGAGGCGCAGAGTTCAGTTTAAATCTTGCTGGTGGCATTGAGTGGGTGGCATTAACAAAGCGGATGAAATGAATATAATTTGTTACGGCTTTAGTTGTTACAGCAGAATTGGGTAATGACGCAGTAGCACAGAGTACATAATACTTACTACGTAACAGATACATTACTCTCATACAAAATCGAAATTACCTACGCTCTAATAGCTTACTAAATCTGACTAGGCGCTCACTACGAGGAACAAGAAACCTAAGCTCGCGGTCAGAAAGGTGAAAATAAAGTTGCTCGCCGTGTGCAGTCGTGCGGAGCCGAATGCTTATAAAAGACTGTATGAGCGCTTGAGCAATTATCGGCGGCGCACTCAGCTTACTTATCGCGTAAACTTGAGCGAGTGACAGTTATTTTAAATTTTTATTGAATTGATATTGAATTATTTTTTGTGAAATTTACTCCACTAGTTTGTTGTAATCATTAATACATTATTACGTAATAATAATACATTATTAGTATTAATGATTACAACATAGTAGTGGAGTAATTTCCCAAAAAATAATTGAATATCAATTCAATAAAAATTTAAAATACAGTGAATAGCGACATCTCTCGCTAGGACTAGTAGCTGTAAAGGTACTAACTGAGTGATAAATATTTCATAGATTTCTCATAGATGGCGCTACGACTAAAAGTCCTTGAAAAACTTTTTCTGAGTGTTCGATCTTTGTATTAATGAGTGACTGTTACTTAAAGGAAGATAATTATGATTAAGAGAGCTTTGACACGTCGAACAATTGACACCTCATGAGGCTGCCTCGTAGAGAAGCCAAACGCGTGACGAGTGTATTTTTGGTGGTGGTGTTTGTGTTTATTAATTTTATGAAGAGAAAGGGATGGACAAAATTAACAATCGCAGCTATTTTGCACGATTCACTTTGTTAGCATGGATTTCCGCAAAGTAATGGCTGAAAGTATAAATTGTTTATATATTTTATGTTCTTTATTTTATGTTTGGATAAATATTGATGTAGATAATTATTGTGACCTGAAATTTTACATCAGAATTTGAGTAAAGCAATATTACATAGATTTAGAGATTTTCTCAAGCTAAGTTTTAAAAAACATTAACAAAGAATGACGAGGTTTCTCGGGTATGGCCGAAGATACTTAAGAGTCAAGTGAATGCTGTAGAAATAAGAGCATTGCATAGTATGTGTGTTGTCAAGTCAAGTCTTAGAGACTTAATAAGGAACAGAAGTAGTGATTATGATAGAAAAAGAAATGCTTCGATGTTTTGGTTGTATTACGGAAGGGACTGGTACTAATAGGATAACAAAATAATAAGGATTACGTTGGGAAAGGTCCATCTCGGTGTACATAATTATCTCAACGGGAATGAGGATGTCGTTAAAGACATGGTCATGGTCATACATACGGGTGTAGGAATCGAAAGAAGTAGGTACATAAGGCAGGCATATACGTATTTAGTTAGAGAAAATACAGAGACAAATGATAAACAGAGCTTTTATTTCGAGGTTTTATTAGGCTAGACTGCTAAAGTCGTTCGCAAATTATTAGCTAAAGAAAAAAATCACGAACTCACCATCTTTTCGTTCGCATCCGCTAGTCTGCCAGCTATATATTATAAAGCGACATCAAATAAGATCATAACGATACCATTGTCTGTCTTGGTCAGTCTGACTCTGTTCGGTCGAGACAGAATTGATCGGGTCTGGCTATAATTATGTATGTTACTCTGTCATTCCAAGAGTATTGTATTGTCTACATGATGATATATGATCGTCGTTTCTGAGCGATTGATCATTGAGAATTCACTAGACAATTAACATCGCTCTGCTTCAGGTGAGCCAACGGTAACTAAGAGCTTGTTTATTTTGCATTAAGTGTTGATTAAAAGTTTCTCGACTGGTGACGTTGTAAAAAATAGCCTGTTAAGTAAAGTTCCATGTCGGCATTTAGGTTGAAAATGAGTTATAATTAGGTACTGAATTTGTAGTTAATGTAAGAAGTAGACGGTGCATGCGGTGATAGAAAGAGATTTCTTTCCAGTAATACGGTCGCCCGTCTTACCCCGTCTTTTGTTTCTATATTATGTTCTTGTGAGCGATAAAGAGTAGTTAGTGGGGTAGTTTCTATTCTATACTCAATAAAATACTTTTTATAAAACAAAGGGCTGTCAGTAAAAAGGCGACTGCTGCTAGCATTCTGAGCACCTTGCTGCAGGAGCCCAATTTTACCCATTGAAGTGCACTAGTCTAAGTTTGATTCTTTTAACAAAGACTTTTTGAGATAATATAAAAATGCATCAAATATATCACTCCTTACAATGCTAATGGACGTATAATTTGAAATGATGAGTAACAGAAGAGTTCTTTATGGTTCATCCAGGTAAGTACTGCCACTATACCTACTACAGTCATTAAGCTATAATGTGAAAGGCGAGGCTTTCAACGCGAGCCTAGATTTTAGGAGGTGAGGTGTGAGGGGTCGCCTCACGCGTCCCGCAATCCGCGTACTTTAAATTGAACAGACATCGACAGAGCAACGGGCGGCTCAAAGTATCGTTAAACCGTAGGGTAATTTACAAATTTAATAACGAATAGGGTTTTATTTGAAAACCAAAATTTAGCACGTTCTCTGTTGTACTTAAAGAGAAATATCTATATATAAAAATTATGTACAAAGTTTGATATTTTATTCTTAAATAATTGGTTTTAGACTTTGTTTTACCTTGTTTTCAGGATTTTATATGATCGGATAAAGTAGATTCTATCGTGTAACGAATTAGCACATTCTTTAGACAATATACTTAGGTGTATCGTATATATGACCGTTATTTAATAGTAAATACCTAAACCATTTGGTCTAGCGAAACAGTTTTTCGCGCTTTTCCTCTGGTGACTCGACTTAATGCGTTCCGATTTTGAAGCGTTTGGGTGTGGTAAGCCTACAGGCTCTTGACACTTGTCATCTTTATGTTTCAAGGTAACGGGCGCAGTCGCAGTGCTTCTTAGATCTTTGCGATTTAAAGTTCAACTGTTATGAGTTGAGATGTGTCTTAAAATCACTTGATGTCATAAAAAAATGGTTAAACCGAAGAAAAAGAATGGTTAGATTCCGTAAGTAGTCTGTTTGTTTGAATGAATAAGACGAGAATGAGATTTAAATAGTACCTTGATTTCTGGGAAGTTTTTTCTTATTTAACACAAATTCGTAGCTTCGGGAGCACAATTCGATTGACGCTCAGAATATTACTATGCAATCAATCTGTAGTTAGATTGCCAATTGTAATTGATGGATTTATGCGATTAATTGAATTGGCAATTAAACTGGACTAAGCCAAAACATTTTTGTATCACACTATATATAAAAAAAACAGCGGTAGTTCAGTAGCATACTCGGCTTGAAAGCAAAAGGTTATTTATTTGACCTCCGGTTAGCAAATTTTGGGAAATAAGCAATGTCCTTCGATGACTCGTGCCCAGAAGTGAAACTTATAACGTAGTGTATAAGACAAGTAGTGTAAGTGCAAAAAAAACTTTTTTTTCTGGTGAAATTACAGACACATGGGTCTTGTAAATTTATGTCTCAGGATGACAGGCGTAGTGGCAGTGCCCCTCAGATCTTTGCAATTTAAAGCTCTGAGTGGCACTGAAACTGTTATGGTTTGTTCTTAATAATAATAAATATATAACGCATGCACTCAATATAGCCCCGCACTACGGAAACCCTGTGTCGCGGGTGACATGGACACACACATAGACAACCACAAATTCCACCCATATTACACCCAAACTCACGAGATAAATAAATGTAGGCCATACAAATATTTCTCCCGGCCCGGGAATCGAACCTGGGACCTCTGCGTGGCAGTCCGGCATGGTAACCGTTCGGCCACAGAGGCAGTTTATTTATTGAAACGGTCGCTCGGTGTAGACGTGTTTATTGTTGTATTTATGGTTGTATGTCAAACATCAAAACTGTTGCATTTAATTTCTCTTTCATTATCATATTTCCATAATCGAGATAATAATCCGCGTTGCTAGTATAAAAATCTAAATACGATACTTCATTTAACAAAGATTATTTCAATACTGAACGAGAACACCTTAATTTTTTTAAATGTTGCTTACAACCTGTATTACAAGTAAAATATTAATGTGACAACCCTACGCTCCGGCTGAAGTGCAAAATTGACGCGCCAAACTGGTGGGAGTTGCACTAGTTGTCTTATTATACTATATACTTATAATGATGATTATAAGAACAGCGTATACCAATATGGGAGTTAATTATACGTGTCTTTCAGTCTAGACTTAGGCATATTGGGGTCAATTGAAAACCAGCGTTACAGACTTTTCTCGGCCGTGACATAAGTTAAGTGGATCCTTTAACATACGCCATTTTACAATTTATTAAAATTGTTTTATTTAAAATTGTATATGTTTGCTTCGTTGTTTTTTTCTGTTTATTTAATTTTTTGTATTACATTTGTTTTGACTTTTTTATTATTGTTATTCTTTGTTATTATGTGTTTCTGTGTAGTGACGTTGTTATAAATGGTTTCTATTCTGTACGAAAATAATTCTAACATATTCGTAACACCTAAAAAGCCAAGTTCCATCAGTCAGTCCACCGGGTTGATACATGTTTCTCAAAGTTCTGCTAAGTTTGTTTAATTATATTCTGAAATATGTGGCAAAATTTTATACCAGTTGTTTGACTAAGGCCAAACCAAACGGAACCCTCTTTCTCAAGCTTATGTAAATATGTTTGTGTTTACGTTACCACCTGACATCTAAGCGGTTAAATCGATTTTGAGAATGAAACAAATTTTCGGAAATAAAATTGCGTATTTTGTTTGTTCAAACAAACCAACGTTTCGAGCATAGTATAATAAGAAAAGTAGGGCAACTCCTGTCCGTTCGGCGCGTCAATGCGTACTTTTTGACCGGAACGTAGGGTTGTCACATTATTACTTTGGTTGTACCTAGAGATTGTAAACATAATTTGAAGAAAAGAAAAGGTCTTCATCACAATATTCTCGTGCTTTATAGAAATTACCTTTTCTTACTCCTGTACTTTAATCTGTCAATTATAACTTCGTAAACCACATCACAAAGGCATCTTTTTAGTTCTGAACCAAAATTTTATTGTCTATGGTACAGTAGCGTGCAATGAAATATAACCGTTCACACATTTTCGAATATAATGTTAATATTAGATATTTCAAAAACAAGTACCTTCTGTTCTTTTCAGAGAAAAGTAAACAAACTGCACTCGTGTTTTTTTACATAGCTAACACTATAAGTTTCCAGAAACTTATAGAAACTTATATGTTTATATAATTGACCAGTTCCAGAACTGGTCACTTATATAAACAATATTTAAAAAGTAATTACAACATTTGAAATGGAACTATGTAGAATATAGTGTTTCATCTGACTGTCACTTGTTTTTACATAGTGGCGTCATTTTAGAAATTGGTTCTCTACATCACCATGGATTTGAAATGAACATTTTCGTAGTATGATTTTCTAATACTTTAAGTGTAATTTAACAGCTCAACGGAGCATCGCTCGGCTTCAAACTGCTTTTGGCGATGAAGCACCATGCAACACGACTATTTATAGCTTGTTTGCAGAATTCAAACGCGGTCATCTCGAATCTCAGTGACGAATTTCGTGATGGTCGCCCGTCCACTGCTGTGAACAACAAAAACATAATTTTTTTAAGAAAAGAAGGAGGCAAACGAGCAGACAAGTCACTTGATAGGAGGCGGTCATCGTCGCCCATGGACATTTGCAACATCAGATGAGCTGCCTATACGTAGCCAGCCTTTAAGAGTGAACACGCTTTTTGAAGAATCCCATGTCATAGCGCAAAGGAAATACTTCAGGAGGAAGTCATTCCACACCTTGTAGGTTCGAGGAAGAAATGAACGAGATGCCCGCGTGGTCTTCAATGCCAGGCATCTAAGATGTGGTGATGGACTCTACTCCTTTGGTGGGAGGTGCGATGGTAGAAACGAGACGGTGGCACCAGTTCGAAAAGTTCCTCGGAGCACGGTAGAACATACACAGAGAGCCAACGTCTGCTCCGTAGGCTAAGGGGCTCCATACCGTCTGTGAGTTTGGGATCTTACGAACAGCCCTACGTTGGATGGAGTCAAGTGGATTAAGCTGGTATTTGGGAGCTCCTGCCCAGAGATGCGAGCAATACTCCATATGGAGCCGTACTTGTGTTTTATATAACAAAAGTCGATGACTTGGAGAGAAGTACTGCTTCACGCTATTGAGCACTCCGAGCTTTTTTGAAGCCAGTTTGGCTTTGCTCTCCAAATGACTCCGGAACTGGACTTCGTTCGTAATGTTGACTCCAAGCATCCCAATACTCTTTGAGAGGGTAAGGGCAGTGTTCTGAAACTTTGGCACTGTTACGAATGGGGATTTTTTTGCGGTAAGCGCGCAGATTTGTGTTTATGCGGGGTTAAACTGTACTAGATTCTCTAGAGTCGGCCCCATTCTGAGATCTGCTCCAAAGAAGTTTCGATTTTGGTTGTGCGCCGTATGATCAAAACAGACATGGCATATGACATACCATGAGACTCAGGTATCTGTAGGCATAGGTATGAGTCAAGTACAATAAATACTACACAAACATTTGGTGTGAAGTAGCTGTGCACTCGGTGGATCCCATACAATTTGACTGAGGCTCAAAAAATAGATCGCGTCACTTGGTGCAATGCGATGCTTATCAGATTCAACCAAGGGGCGTCAAATTTGGTGTGGGGCATAGTAACAGGTGACGAAATATGGATTTATAGTTACGATTCCAAAACAAAAAAAGGTAATCGAGCGTATGGATCTTTTGAAATGAGTCGAAACCAACCAAAGTGGTGCGCGTGCAAAGTGCCTCTAAGCGGATGATTGGTTCTTTTTTTAATAAAACCCTTAGCTACTGCTGTGTGTTGCTTTGGAAAATCGTTGTACCGTAAATAGTGACTGGCACACGACCATTTGTTTGCCGGAAGTTATTGGTAAACTCCGTAAACACCGTATCATCTTCCACCACGACAATGCCAGTTCTCAAACGGCCATATAGACAAATGAATTTTTGAAGGTGAACAACGTTAACCTTATGAGCCATCCCGCGTACAGTCCCGACCTGGCACCTTGTGATTTTTATTTATTTCCAAAATGAAGAACCACGCAGTCAACAATTTTCATCACCTGAAGAGGCTGTCAAAGAGTATGAAAAATATGTTTCACCGATTGCCACGGAGGAGTGGCATAAATGTTTCCAAAATTGGTTCATTCGTATGAAAAATTGCATTTACGCTAACGGAGAATATTTTGAGAAACACTAAATTCATTTCTGACTATTTAATATTTATAGTTTTTTTTTCTTATTCATTCCGAAACTATACTGCGCCTCACGTATATATATATATATAATGCATTTTCATTAAAACATATACAATTAGGATTCTGATTTTATCACAATTATGTAACCACTTTTAACTTTTAAACTATGGAATGCTAGATTTTAGACATAATGGTATCGTTTTGAAAAATATGAATACACTATGTAATTGTAATTTACGGTAAACGTGTTAGCGCCAGTTGTTAACTATTTTGTGTGCACATTGCAAGCTCGGGCGGCAACAAAGTCAGTTTATTCGGTTCATGATTACATATATTTGAACACAACACAAGGTACTTGTTTCTAACATTTGATATTTACATTCATTCGAAAATGTGTGAACGTTTACATTTCATTGCACGCGCATGTACACGTAGTCTCCTGTGACCTCTATGCACTACGTATACCGAGAAATAAGCTTAGAAATCCCCTCCTCGTAGCTTCTCGCCACTTCCTTGGTCGAGTTGGTGACTATTTATTTCATTTTTTTATCCCTTATGAAACGTTCTCCGGGTCATTCCTTCTTTATTTTGGTGAACAGATGAAAGTCTAAAGTGGCCAAGTTGGGACTGTAAGGTGGGTGAATTAGAATATACTAACCGAACTGATTCGAAAGTTCCGTATAGAACGAACGACGTGAAACGACGCACACAGCAGACGACAACATACCCCTTTTCTTATTCTGGATGGCCCGACGAAGTTTGTTCAGAGTGTCATATCACCGGGAATTCTTAATTGTTTCTCCTAGAGGCAGAAAATGAAGAGATTGAATCACTCCGTGTACAACAAATTGATACAGAACAGGCACCGAGGTGGCAGGACGACACGTCGAGGGCTCCATTTCAACGACTTGCTGTGACCCTGTTCTTAGAGCTACCCCGGTTCTTCGCTTTTCATTCCACGGAAGGTTTCCCTCGTACAATATTACCAGATTTGGAGAAAAGCCCCTAGCGACCTACAGACCAAAACGGAACATTTTCTAGATGAACCCCGTATTTGCAGACAAAACATTCCTAATTTCTTATCGATAAAAGGGTAAAGGTTAACGAAACACTATTACAAGCAATACATTAATAAAGCATTCACTTTCCTACATATAAAGGTGCATATCCACTAGCATTATTTAATCCATACTTAGAAAGGAGCAAACAATTCTTTAGCAAAAAAAATGTTTCAATATTCATGACGTTCATTACAACCATCCATAGAATGTTCTGGTTTGTTTGTGAGCTTGTTTCCATCATATCAAAATCTTTTTTCGTTCTAAGTTTTGTAAACCTTTGCCTAGACCAGAGATTCCCAAACTTTTTGTCTCGTAGACTTCGTGGTATTGTTTCTACTTTGCGTAGACCCCCTATTTTTCTAAGTAACATTGATTTTTTTATAAATCCATGAACTTCAAATATGTTTTTGAAGCTGACATAGTGTACTTTGATTTGCAAGTTTAACTACAAAGCAAGAAACTTTATTAAGCAAAAACACATTTTAAGTTTTATATATCATTACCTCCAAATGTACACTACGCCAACTTTATTTTTTGTTTTTTTTTCTGTTATTTTTGTAAATAGCCATATTTATTTACTAATATTGTGCTCTCCGAATTTTTTGAAAAAAAAAGAAACAAAAAACAAAATAAAAACGGAACAGGTCCAAAAATTAAGTTGGCGTAATGTTCATTATAAGTATCGCTATGATGTAATGGACTGGTATCCACAACTCTACGACTTGAGCGCCTGATTTACGTGTAAGTTTTATTACATTATTTTTGTTTTTTTTTGTTAAGTTTTATTTATTAGTACATTTTTTTTATCAAATTAACTAAGTAAATATAACTAGCTGGTGCCCCCGACTACGTCTCCATAAAATAAGCACTTGGAATAGTCTACTGCACTATACGTATTTTCATAGTTTTGTTGGTCTTCCATACAAACTTTCATCTTCTAATTCACACACGTTAAGATTTATTTTTGTAACAAAAATTAGCCTGTTCTTCTCCTAGGTCTCACCTATCTCTATTACTAAATTTTATCAAAATCGGTTCTGCGATTTGGGCGTGAAAATGTAACTGACAGAGAGTTACTTTCACGTTTACAATACATTTTTTTTAAGATGCCAAGAGATATATAGTGTTATTAATACTGCCTAGAACTCTTTGTCTAAGAGAAGAATCATTTCTAAGCAGAGCAAACTTACTTACAAACTTTAATACGCGCTAGTAAAAACATTTCCGATGCACCACAGTACCTCGACATTTTAAACAAAGGATAAAATTTGTAAGTACGTACGTACGTACGTACGTATTTCACGTTACATTTCACATTTAATGCGACCATAGGTAATGCCGGGTAAAAACTAATTTTGTACGTTTTAAACGTGATTGAATGTTCATCATGTGTCTTTTGCCATTCGAATAAAGTTATGTTACCTCATATGGTCTAACAGGTTATGAAAGAAAAAAAATTGTATTATACAAGTGACGGGACGAACAAGTCGTACGCCTCATGGTAAGCGACACGCCTGTTCATAACAGTTGTAGTGCCACTCATAGCTTTAAATAGCAAAGATCTGAGGGGTACTGCCACAGCACCCATCACCCTGAGACATAAGTTGACAAGTCTCATGTGCCTGTAATTACACCAGCACCCGTCGTCTTTTTTTTTCTTCGTTTTTTAAACCCCCAGGGGGTTTATATGGGCCACTTTGGGAATCATCAACCTAGACAACGCTATGGTATAACTAAAGGTCTTAGGTCGCCGTCAACTATAAACCCTCTGCGAATTCCGCCAGGTGGTTTGTTATATTGTGAGCCTTTGCAAGCATGTTCCAGCTAGTATGTAGAAGCTGCTAAACATATTAATAGCACGAGTATTCCCTGACGTATATTCACAGTGTGATGTGTATATCCCCTAAGAGGCCCGACGCCGTATTGACTGTTTACAAAGGACTGTTTGCCTTTCTCTCTGTCTGTTGTTTCAATAGCTGATACAATTCGTTACAAAATAAAACAACACGAATTGTTTGATTTATTTTCCATGTTTTCGTAGAACGTTTATGACTTACATTACATAAAGTAAGTTACAAGATTTTCGATTAAAAAATTTTGCTATTGTAAATTAAATACACTGTAGCAGTAATTTCGGCTCTGTAGCAGGTCTTTGAGAATGTATACCTACTTCGATAAGTCTCCTCCTTATAGTCCATTTGCTGACTCTCAACATTCTCACTTCTTGTAGGTGAATTTTAAGGTCTTTTTGTAAGATTTTCGTTGATTTCTTAGGGCTTGATTGATAAGGAACCGATAATTCCTATGCTCTGTACGTCTTTTCCTCCCAGAACCAGACCTTCTACTGAAAGAATCAGTCTCTTGGAACTTCTTGGAACCTTAGAATGTGAAATTCCATGTCGCCGTGCTTAAACTTTAGTTGAAACCTTCATCTAGACGAGTGACGACTCTACTAGCTATTATAACGGTGACCATATCGTAATGAAACTTATTTATACGTAATCACTACCTATGCAGTACTTATATTAATCAATAAAATAGTGAAACTAAGGAATATTTACACAACTCACGATGATAAACAGAAAAAAACCCCGCGTTTTATAGACGTTTGATTGACAAAATTGGAGAACTTTTGTGAAAAAATTTAAACTTTTTGTTTGGAATATATATATTAGCGGTATGCATGCGTAATAAAACATGGAATATTCAGAACAAAAATCAATAATTATGAAACAATGAAATTAATATTACAATGTCTCTTAGGTGCTCGTTTTTTTTGCAACAGAGTTCAAAAATATAATATTTTATCTATATTTATACCTAGTAATTGTTTCGGCATTGAGGGATTTCTAATGCGGCGTCAGCTACGTTGGTGTGGACATGTTTCACGCATGTCGAATCGAGAGTTGCGAAGCGTATCTTCTTTTCTGAACTTCAGAATAGCAAGCGGAAGCAAGGCGGCCAGTTCTAGAGATACAAGGATGTTCTGAAAGGAACATGAACATTGACGCCTCGAGGTGGGAGATGCAGTCGAGATGTCGTTCTGGGTGGAGGCACTTTGTGAAAACTCAGGTGACAAAATTTGAGGAGCAAAGACTGTCGGAACTGGCCGCGAAGTGTGATGGTCTCAAGGCTAAGACACCTTCAGCCATATTTTATTACTATGTTGACGGTGTCCTAACGTGTCGCCACTGTTTGCGAACATTTACCAATAAGACTGGCTACTGTAGCCATCTAAGATGAAAGAGCAAACAACCGTAGCTCTAATTCTAAACGATAGCAGTCGCTGCAGCCGAAACCGGCTAGAACATACGCACACGCATTACTTTCCCAGCCGTGGTAACCCAATGGTTCAAATCACGGCCTCTCAAGCAGAATGCTGCTCGGAATTTACATATATACGAAATTTTATTTGAAATTTTTTGAAAGGAGAAGGAAAACCTCGTTATGAAACTTGCACGTCGAAGAAGGTCCACACCGTCGGAAAACGTGTGAATTCCCCAACCCGCATTGGGCCAGCGTGGCGGTCTATGGCTTAAACCCTCGTCTGAAAGGAGACCCGTGCCCAGCAGTGTGACATATAAATGGGTTGATGATGTTGAAATTTCTCCGTTTTAAAAACAACTGGAAATCCTTGTTAGTGAATAAAAAAAAGAATACAACCCATGGACAACGCCAATATACATATCTTGCCGTAGGTTTACAGGATGGAAAAATCGAAATATCAGGTACATATTCAAATTATACAGAGCATGCCACGGCTATGAGTGACGGAGGAAAAGTACTTACGTAGTAAATATTGTAGATAGAAATATTTTGCTTCATGGAAACATTATTTTATTTCTAAAAGTAAGTAATATAGCTTGCAAAGGCTTTTGGGAAAGTTGCTTACCTCATCTGGTAATCGAACCGACCAAACGTAAAAAAATCCTGTATTTTTATGATACCAATCAAAATGATCAATAGTTAGGATTAATTCATTCTAAGTATCGTAATTTAAAGCACCCGCAACCACAATCTTCCATTTGCTATGACACACATCATTCGCCTCATCAACACGCATGTTCCCATATACGGTCGTCGTTTAAGGGCACTTTGGTCCTGGCATTTTTTTCGAACGTCCTGGATTTGGTCGTGGTAAGTTCGCTTTGGTCAGCCTTAACCAACTTGGGCTCGCCATTTTTATCTGTTTAAATTTTTTTCATTCATCTTCTCTATATGTAAACTGAAACACGTAAAATCCCTTTCTTTGTATATGTCTATATTTTCTCTAGCTAAATTGAAGCCCAAGGGTTAATTTGTCCGGAGGATATTAATCTGTACAATATCTACCATAGTATTGGATTTCATCTTTCGTCTTAGAGATTATGGGAAGTCATTTATGGGAAGGCGTGCTGCCTGCTAAGTACTGGCATTAAGGGCTATAACGGTATAGTAATTAGTTAAGTCACGATGAATATACGTAAGTGTAAACAGAGCACGGATAAAGGACACTACTGGAGGATTATATAAATAGAGCGAATGTGGATGGAAACGTGGACAGAGATGATGTCAATGTACATCTCTCGATCTGATAAGGATGTCCTTAAAAAGGCCAGGACTGAGAATAAACGGGCACGTACGTAGAGACTGATGCGAGTCGAGGGGGCGCGATAGGAATTTGTCATGGAACGTAGCGAGAGTGATAGTATCTATATGTGTATTTACCTATAGTGAAGGTTGTTTCAAAGGCGCTGCGTTGTACTAAAACGAGAAATTTAATATATACTTTATGTACTACAAGATAAGGTTACAATATTGTCTATCTATATTGCATATCTATCTGTAAACATAAAATGAAAAAGAAGATGCTGCAAGAGACGGCGGGCGGCGTCGAGCTGCACCGGGTGCACTATAGAAAATGCTTTATATTATATAAAACATATCCTACACTAAATTAGGTAAGCCTTTCTTCTATCAAAATTTTAAGCGTAAGCGTAGGTCACTGGTCAGTTCTATAGATACTCAATAATTTCATTTTTTACAACGTGCCTAAGTTTCAAGTAGCGCCATCTATGTTTCCTAAACAAATTAATTCAACATAACGTTGCAAGCTTTTTTTTAAACATAAAGTCTATGCGCTTAAACGTTTTTCTAAACGACTTTTTAAGCGTCAAACTAAAAAGCGTTTCAGTGAAAAGAGCTTTTACAAGCACGCTTTTTAAACGTATGTTTTAACGTTAAAATAATAAGCAGTTTTTTCCATTTCAACGGTCAACAACTACAAAAATTAAACAACTTATGTTTTTAAACGCGTATATTTTTAAAATAGCATAACGTTTAAACGTTTAAAAAAATAAGCAGTTTTGCCCATCTCTAGTTAGCAGCTCTCTCTCTCAAGAATATGGTATATTTTTTGAAAGGCCGACCAGCTGACCGACGTCGTGCTGCGTAGGGCAAAATTTGTAAATAGCAATGCAAATGGAATTTCATATCTAATGAATACAATGAATATTTCTTCTCAGAGGAATCTGCTTTACGAATAACTGATCGTGTTTGAGCAATTTGTGGATTTCACATGCAAATAATATAATAATAGTACAAATAAGACGGTATCAGGGTGGCCGAACAGTTTGGGCCTAACTGTGGGCATTAGATGAGGTTCAATTTCCTATAGGACCAAATTAGGAAATAAATGGATTTGGCCTGGGTGTTCTTGGCAGTGCTCTGGAGTGAATTCCGTTGCTTTTTGTCCCAGGTTCGATTCCCGGTAGGACCAATTCAGGAAATGGTTTACATTTTAATAAACTTTAACAGTTGTCTTTTCACAAAGATATTCTTCACATCAAGCAGTAACATCGTTTTGTTTAAATAATTTGTTTAATATATTAAGTTATTTATATGTAGAGCGAATGTAGGTGGAGGCGTGAGATGTCTTTAAAAAACCGGGTTAAAAGTATCAAGAATATACTGGCTTGTATGAACAGACAGATGGGAGTAGAGAAGGCAAAAGAGGTTTGTTAGGAGTGTAGCAGGTGGAGGTCCGTGGTTTCTGCCTACCCCGCCGAGAGACAAGCGTGATAGTATTTATGTATATTAAGTTAATTACATTTCACTGAAAGGACAACATTTCTATGTAGACATTTTTACTTAAGTTATATATATACCTACACGTTTAGAAGACAGAAACGACTCTGATTAAACTCTCAAGTTAATTGGATACTGTTTACACGCTCTCAGTTAATTCATTATCATTAGGACGTTGTACGGTATAATTTCTATAACTAGGAGGGATACTATAGACAGATTTCTATTAGAGATAGTAAACTGACGTTTAGGGAATTGCTAGTTTTTGAGGAAATAAAAATAGTGTTGCCACGTATTCTGAACAAAATACGTGTCAGCCCCGACAGCCCCCTGAAGGCCATCACAGAGAAGATTGAGTGCACAACAATGCGGCACTTCACAAATATTACGAGGCCCCAAGTAAAATATTTCTGTAAGTAACAGGTTGGAACTTTAAGTTCTAAGTAGTAATTTGTACTATAGAGAGTTTTAAAGAGAATGAGGTACTGAATTAGATAGCACTCAAGCAATGTTCGTAGAAACTCTCACCTACAAATGTACTAACATTTGTACGTATCGTAATTAAACAACTAATAAAATAATAGGTAATAAAATAATAATACTTAATATAAGTGAAATGTAATATCCCCTTACAGGATGCAGGAGTTAACAAGCTTGACTGTGAGTGCGGACTCTCTTTTATTGGACAAACGAAGCGAAGTATTTGTACCCGCGTAAAAACACATATAGCTGATGTCAAACAACGTCGCGTAAACGAGTCTACAGTCTGCGAGCATGTCATGGATAAACCTACATATTCCATGAAGTTTGACAAACCCCAGGTCCTTGCAAAAGAAGTCCATTATCTACCTTGGATGCTGCGAGAGGCCATTGCAAAAAATCCTAATTTCAACAGGGAAGATCGTTTCTACGTACCACCAGTTTGGGATCCAGTATTTGATTTTAATATGATTTAATTTATTCTAATTTTCATTATTAATTAATAATAAATTTAACTTAATAAATAATATAATTTGTAAAACATAATGTAGCGTAAATTGGAATGCCTCTGTGTAAAATTAAATCTAAGCTATTCAATTAATAACTTTTGTAAACATAGCGAAAAGATAGGGTGGTTTGCATTAATGATATACATAACTGGTTGATGACTGTACCACCTCAGTCAACCGTGATCATGCGACCTGTAAAGGGCCCAAAATTATTGGTTTGTTTGAAAAAACAAATATACGCGATTTAAATCGGGAAAAATAGTTTCATTTCCTAAATAATAATATTAATAATATTATTAAATGGTCCATTTTATTGACTCACGTAGTAGGTCAATGTAGGTACGTACTTGAAATTATATCTAAGAGCGGTTACACACGGTGACTTTTTAGCAGCGATGCAAGCGCGAGACTGCATCGATACAAACGAGCGATTGCATCGCTACGCTTGGGATTTATTGGCGATTGCATCGATGTGTGTTTATATCGACGCAGTCGCGCGTTTGTATCGATGAGGGGAGAGAGCTGGTAGGAACTAGTGGAATAGGCCGATGCATCGCCTATAAATCGCAAGTGTTGCTAAAAATCGTTGTGTGTGACCAACTTTATTCAAAATGTATTACTTCATTAAGTTTTTAGGTATTGATTTAAAAAAAAAGCTACAATTTGTTGATAGAGGAATTATTTAATAACTTTATTTTGTTCTCTTGACTGTACTATTGCCGAGACGGGGGAGCCAGGAGTGCCATAGCACAGGGCTTACCTAGTTTGGGCTCCTGTCTCCCATATCAAAGCTCTATGTTCAATTATGTACTTATATTTTGTAATTGTTGGGAGAAAATAAATGATATTATTATTATTATATCTATTTTAGACTCTCGCATCTCTCGAGGCCTAAAATATTAATTTTGAAATTTTAAATGGGAGAGGCGGTATTTGCCGACAATGGCACAGTCGGCCGGGGTCAGAGACTCAGGTCTAAGAACCGGCGAACAATACGTGCCGTATCGAGCAGGACCACCTTTTGCATTTGTGCTGGAAGCGACACGCCACAGAAATCCAACCGCCTCAAGCTGTTAAAAAAGCTGATTTGTAAGTGACACGCATGCCCATAGCAGCTGCAGTGCCACCCAGAGCTTTGAGTCGCAACAGTCTGAGGGACACTGCCACTGTGCCCGTCACCCTGAGACATAAATTGACAAGTCCCATGCGCCTGCAATTTCCCCATTTACTGTTCACAATTGGAACACAATAATGCACACAATATCGCTTGGTGGCAGAAATTGGTATGGTAGGTGTACTTCCCTGGACGTACTCTTTTACTAGGAGCTATACTGTTAGGTACTAATTATAGAAATATGTAGAGACTGCATGTAAATGTAATATTGATTATCAGATTCATAGTCAAGGTTTTAAGGTTTCTTATTGACTGATTCAGTTTCAGTGAGTTCATTGAGATCTGAACCAAACACATCACTATACTATAGTCACATCAACATCATTTAAAAAAAAGACTTTATTTGCTGTCTCTAATTAGAAATCCGACTATAAAAACACTATGTATGGCATCGCATTGGGTCATACCTAATATAAAACTTTTGGATTCAGATTTCTTTACTTAATACTTACTTTGAAAACCTAATAGCGTAAATATCTTTTAACACGGCCCTAGTTTGGAACGTGTATATTTATGAGTAAGTGTAAGTTTATTTAGGTATATTTTTTATAGATATTTTTTTATAAAAAATAAATGCGCATTTGAAAGTGTTGATGAGGTCGACAATGTAACATGCACACCTAAATAATGCCTATTCACTCTCGCCTTAAAAAGGTCCAAGTTATAACTTTCAGGGAACAAGTCTGTAGGCAGGGAATTCCACCCCATAGCCGTTCGCCATATAAATCCGAAAGCGAATCGCTTTGTGCGAATCCTTGGAATATCCACAATCTAGGGGTGGAATCCCAACCTACGCCTAGTCCCCCGATGATGGAAAGGGGAAAGTGGAATCAAATTATGCAATTCCATTGCACACTCTCCTTGATATATCCTGTAGAATACCGATAACCAGGCAAGTTAACGACGGTGTTCAAGGTTCTGCAGATTCGCCTCTAATAATTCCGAGTAACCTATAAGACTCTTGGCACGTTTGTCGATTGAGTCCAAGGTGGCCAGTTGGTATTTAGCAGAGCCATCCTATAAGTGACAGCAGTACTCCATACACGACGGGACTTGTGCTTGGTATAGATGAAGCAACTGTCCTGTCATGGTTTCAATGTAGCTGCCGAAGTTGAGATTGGATTACAGGTCCATTCCAAGTAATTGTACATATTTTTATGTAGGTATAATATCGCCTGTTTAAAGGTAAAACCACGTAAGTGATATTTTCTACAAAAAGTCTTTAGCTATATAGCTATGGTAACAAAATCACTATCTTTCTGCAGGTGAAACTCAATAACAAGAAAGCTATAAACTCAATAAGTGGTTTTATTTGCAGAAACATGGTGATTTTCTTACAACAGGTACATAATTCGGAGATTTTTTGTGTATTTGTGGAATGTCACTTATGTGGGTTTAATCGTTATTTATTTATTAAGCATTTGATAAATTATAACGGAAGTTATATATATAATTCAAATAATTTTCATTTGCAAATTGGCACTTTTACAAATGAAAATGAATTGAATTACTTCTTCCGCTCCGATTAGCTTTCCTCTACCTCAAAGGTTGTCTGGAAGAGATCGCTCTTAGCGATAAGACCGCCTTTGCCCATATTACTTTTAAATTGTTAATGTACTGTTCTTGTGTGTGAGCAATAAAGTGTTTATCTATCTACTTATTATTGCTTATACTGAGCCATTGGGAACGCTGTCTTGCTCTAACTAACGAGATTATAATACCGAATTATAAGGCCTCATGGGTTACTTCCTAAGGGTATTTACTCATATATATTTCACTCATGGAAAAATTCCGCAGATATACGTAAGTATAGGGCTTCGTGTCAATCTTTGTCGGGGATTTCCATAGGCCTAATCTCCATTGTACACGCTGTTGGTATTTTGATCCCTGCTTCTTTATGACCTGTTTTTGGATGGGATTTCCAAATTTCAAAATTTTTGGCCAAAATTGGTGTGTGGTGTCAATCATGGCTATTAGTTTGTTGTCGCCGTCTAATATTAACATATCGCACTGTTAATTCAATATTCAATACACTCAAAACATTGACTTACAAATAAATGGACGACGGGTCTAATACAAAAACCACGAAAAAAATGTCCCAAGTCAACCTATTTAAACGTAGTTACATGTAAAGGAATATGAAAAAGCTAAAACGTTGAATTTAAATTGTAATGTCATCGCAGTATTGTGTAATTTTGCTTGCTTCGCTGTCAGTCGAACAAACGAAGACTAAAGCGTGAATGACGCTCTGTATACGATTTTAACGCCCTATAAGTTCGGACACTTTTTAGCGCGGACTCGACGTCCATATAATTGTAAGTCAATGACTCAAAAAGTGATTTTTTTGTGCTATCGATGAAAAACGAATTACTCGCCTCTTGTGAAAGGTTATTAAAATTTATGTATAAGTTAAAGTTTATTACAGACACCTAAATAATTTCCTACTTGCCGAATGTATTTGCAAATAAAAAGGAAAAAATAGTGTCATATTTTTGAGTAAGGACTGTTTTATACAACTAGCTAACGATAAGTTTGTCTCATTTTGAGTTAAGTAGATACTATGTTTTAATTGTTTCTTACAATATTCTAAAAACGGTTTTTTTGACGTGTAGAGAATAAAATTTTACGTTCAGCAATTGTTTAATTTCGAATTTCACATATTTTCAGTTACAACACTATTGTAATAGCACTGCGAATATGACCTCTGTGACTTTGAAAATCGTTCAATACGAGATTTTTTTCAAATTTAAGCCATAACTCAAATCCATATTGGTGTACAATACAGCCAACAACACAGGTTACCCCATAGTTTAGCGTAAATTGAGATAGATGGCCATAGTAACTGTTTCGGATTACTGTACCCGGCCATTTGTGTGCGCATACATCATAGTAGGGCAAAATTTTCGAACATATTAGCTTTGTAACTACGGTGGGGACAGGTGTTGGCGGCAATTTAGCATGGAGTTAAGAAGCTGTGTAATCGATTGCTTTGAGCAATTTAGGTGTGAATGCTAAATACGTAAGATATGTGTGTGATCTTTAATAGAAATAGAAACCATTTATTGCAACGCCAGATTATAAAAAAAGACTAACGTGATCTAGAACAGAAAAAACACAAAAAACAGCGTAAAAACATTTAAGCAACAAGTTACATAATACTACATGACATGTGTGCGGCTGTGGCGTGTACAAAAGGATCCCATTCAGCTAAAGTCATAACCAAAACTAGGTTGTGATGCTGGTTTTCAATGGGCCCTAGCCGACTGAGTGAGAGTGACGGACGTATGCGTCCCGAAACAGAAAATAAACTACGTAAATACTTCTATCTATCTTATGTGTGTATTGTGTTATTGCAGTGTGTAGTTTACAATGTGTAATAAGACAACTTGATTATTGACAAACGATGTTAATTTATACATAATAATATGCCTCTGTGGCCTAATGGTTATCATGCTGGACTGCCACGCTGAGGTCCTGGATTCGATTTATGGGCCGGGAGAAATATATTTGTATGGCCTACATTTATTTCTCTTGTGAGTTTGGGTGTAATTTGTGGTTGTTTACCTAAGTGTGTGTCCATAGCACCCGCGATACTTGTTCCCTAGAACGGGGCTATGAGTGTGTGCCTTATTATTATATGCAAAACAGAGAATAAGAAAAAGAATACGAGGGGTGCGTACCGACCTGACGAATCTGCTGCAAATGAGCTTGTTTGTGTAAGGCTCGTGATATTAGACAACATCATATACATTGCTCTGATCCCAAAGCAAGTAGCTAAAGTATTTATGTTATGAAAATCGGAAACAACGACGTTAACACAAACACCCAGACCCGAGACAATATAGAAAAGTTAGTTTCTACACTGACCCGGCCCGGGATCGAACCCGGAACCTCAGAGATGGCGACACCATGAGAACCTATGTGCAAGCCACTCGACCACGGAAGCCGTCAATAAGCATTACGTTGTGTGATCATTTCGCGCGCGTCACGTACATTAACATGCAACTAATTACACGCATGATGCATGCGTGCAGTGTGCGTAGTATGCTGTACGCACCCTTCGACGGTTTATAGGTAACGAATTAAAGCGTCGTTTCTACCCATCTGAGTTATGGTCTTAGTACAAAACACAGGCCAAGCTACGAACCTCTAATACGAACCTTTACAGCTCCGAAACATGCGTGCTGGCCTCCGTTGTCACCGTTTTACAACGATGAAATACGTACCATCGCGAACTAAAAGGTTTGGTGGCACCTTTCTCTATAGCGTAGTCCACAAATGGAACCTCCTTCCAGAGTATATACTTGCACGTCCCGTCACTTAATATTATTAAAAAAAAAAATTAAAAAACGAATTGTCAAATGCTGTTCGTTAAAGTTTTGATGCTTTCTGTTTGAAAGCTTATATGAAAATGAAATTGGATTTGCAAAGAAAATGTTGGAATGGTTCACGCAGTCGATCTTTACAGGGCTATTGACATTTATGAGTTTATTGACAGTGTATATAAGATCATTGATTGACAATACTGTCAATCAATGATCTTATAATTTGTTTATTGTAATGATCTTTAAATACTTAAATTGAGCGCATCCAAAGGATTCATAATTGTACATTGTGTGACAAGGGCGGTAAGTAGGAAATTACGAAACGAGGGACATTTGAAGACCGAACCGAAAGCGAGGTATTTAATGGCCCGAACGTTTGTAATTGCTGTTCCACCCGCGTGGCGTATAACGTTTTGGTAGCAGAAGACCTCGCTCAGGGAAGTACTGCAGTACTTACATATTTCTACCGCCATGCAATAATGTAAACTTTACTGAGTTCCGGTTTCGAAAGGTGAGGATGCTAGTGATATTACAAGCACTTGGGACTTGTCAACTTATGTCTCAGGCTGACAGGCGCAGTGACAGTGCCCTAAAATCTGTGCGAGTAGGGCTTCAACTGCTATGGACTGGCATTAGTGAAGAAGAGACTCGGTCTTTTAAGGCGTTTTATAACGACTCGACTCTATTTTACAGCACTCGACGCTAAAATTAAGACTGGGGGTTCGAGTTTTTAGTAAGACTCAGTCGTTATGCTAAAAGACTTAAACGACTTGAACGACTTAAAGTATCTATTTTATGTCTTATTAAATCCGAAGTTTATAAATAAAAATGACGTAAGTAGTATGTAGTAAATAATCGCGTTTATTTACTTATAATAAAAATCGTAAAATAAATACCTTGTGGGTAGAAATAAAATCACGCCATACGGCTCATGACTCGCGACTCCCGAGGCTATGAGGCACCAGTTTTTTTCGTCGTTTTAGTCCTCTAAATCTTTTGAGCTTCCTGGGGTTAAAAGACTTCGACTCGAATTAGTCTTCAGTTTTAGTCTTATGACTCAAGATTTGAGTGTTAAAAAACTAGACGTGAGGCATTAAAAATTAGTCGAGGTTTTTTAAAAGGCCTTAAAAAACTGAGTGTCTTCATCACTAACTAGCATGTCGCTTACAAGGCGCACTGCTTGTTCAAGTCCTTCACTAGGGTATCGTAAAAAACACGTGCGACGAAGTTAAATAAAAAAGGAAAATTGGACTTCAAAACCGTTAAAGTTAATTCATAATTTCATAAAATTTAAGTAACTTTCATAAACTTTAAGTGATTTTCGTATGAATGAAACAACAAAAACGTTGAATGTATGTATATTAATACCTTATATAAATGGAAAAATTAAAGCCGACTGTATTTGCCTATAATAGTTTGAATGAGTAAAATAAATTTTATCCATTCTCCTAGCGGGTGATGGTAGCGTAGAAATTTGAAAAAAAAAGCAAATATTATTACCACCTTAGAATAATAACGCATAGAATGATAGTTTCATATCAAACGAACTGTCACAAGTGAGGCAAAAATCAAATTCATGTAGGCTAGTTTTAGTAGTAAGTTAATTTTCGGTTTTAGTGAATATTTATATAAAAATACAAGTTGAAACGCGTTACTTCCTTGTGGAACGTGATGTTAGTATCTATTTTATGTTTGTCTGACCTATTTTTACACTCATTTACCGCACATTTCGTCATTTTGAGCTAAAATTCTTGATCTGTTCGCGGTGCAAGTCGACCTTGAGCACTGAAGGCCCGCCCGCTCGTGTAGGCCCTTTGGGCGTGCTTCAATTTGCCTCACTTAGCGTGTGCGGACTAGGTTTCTATGTGTTATTATTCTAAGACTACCACCTTACGACAATATAACAAAATACCGCCCATAGGTTTGCGGCACGTTACGAGCAAGTATGATGAAAAATGTAAATAAATTGAATACCATTTTTGTTCAATGTTCTCAATGGTCGATTGAACTGTCCGGATCTAGTACATTAAATACACCTGCACGATGTACTAGACGCCTTCTGTTTCATGTACCGTTTCACTCCAAAAACAATGGCGAGAACTCGGTGCTCATAAGATTTGTCAGGGGCGTGTTTATTAGTAATTTTCCTGTATTACTGTATGCATAGCTCACTGAGTATGTTACGCGAGGCCAACATAAGGGAATCGCCGAATAAGCTTCGACCC
>NW_020653945.1:23849685-23957705 GCF_003589595.1 Hyposmocoma kahamanoa
AAATAAATTGATTTTTTTTGCAACTTCCGCCTGCAACTAACTTAATTAGTATTACAAGTATAACTTGATTGCAATAATATAACACAAACATTCGCAGCCACGAGACACACAGTAGGGAACCCCTGTATCGCGGCTGCAATGGACATACACATAACCGCTCACGCGATTCATGCGTCTCTGGAAGCATACCACACCTAGAGGTGCCGGTGATGATTTTATACCGATTTATCGGATATCGAAGTTATAACAGGTAAAAGAACTAATACTAATTGCTATTTCGTTAACTACTCTAGCAAACCATAAAGTTTTTAATGTCTGGGTCTGTCATTTAAAAAAAATAAACAACTTCAAAAATACGTCACGACAATCGTGTGTTATTGTTTGGGCTGGTGATGTCGGTGTTTATTTATTGAAAACATACCGTAAGTAGCGTTTTTTAATTTTACCCTGAATACAAATGTTTATAAACTATACTTTAAGGAGTAATTTCATGGTAAACGTTAGAACCACTCAAACGGAATATTATCATATTTATCCAAGTACACCAAAAATTTCATTAGTGCTTTTTAAGTGCAGGATTTGCGGTGTATTACTGCATTTTATTTGAGATGTTTTTGTTGTAGTACGGAGGGTATTTATTTAGCAGTGCAGAATAATAATATTTTTAAAAACTTGTATTTAAACTGAATCCTTTTGTAATTTGCGAAACCAAATAGCCGCCATTTTGCGGTAGGATGAGCGCATCACGTGAGCGGATAGAAAAACACACATTACACCCAAACTCACGAAAGAGTGCAACACTAGCTCGACTCTGCGCATTCATCTCGACCAGAGAAATGATTCACGTAATCAAACCGTTACGGTATCGTAGCGATTTAGTCGTTGAACTGCTTTTTCGTATTCACGTGTGACAGTGAACGTCAACGAGTCCTATTTTAAAGTCGTTCGATCCAAAAGTCGTTAAAGCGTATTCTGGTATATGAATCGAACTTACATCGACTCTAAATGACAAGTCATACGTATTCTGCAAAATCTTGACAGTTCTTTCAATAGACTTTCGACGACTAAATGTCAAATTTCACAATCCAAGATGTCGTTCATTGGTTGTTACGTTTCGATTCTACTGATATCAACGTTTGATCAAGTGATACGTGAATTCCCATTTTGGATAGGACTTCGATCGAACGACTACGTAACTTCAATGATATTGTGATAGCTTGAACTTACGTGAATCGCACTACTTTTAATATTTATAACTTTTTTATTAAAAAAACCAACCTCACAAGTTTGTGGAATTAATATCCATTTGCCAAGTTTGTTTAAATCGAATATTTTTTCTCTTTGGGGAGCTCCTTCTGTGCACCCTCTGTAGATACTATAATTTTGTATTGTATGTATCGTTTTATAGCAGTAGAGCTATTTGTGAAAAAAGTTCGTCTGTCGGTTGTCGTCGTCATAACTTCACATTTAGGCTGCCAATCTGCAATGTGAACATTATAGCATTCCGGTAAACAGATAGATGGAATCTTTATTCAACACCACGACAAATACACACACAGACACATGGAACAGACATTAACTTATAGACGTAACACAGTAATACATTCCACTAATATCTCTCTTGGAAGCCATGGCAACGAAAACACGCTGACTCAGCATAAATGACGCGACTGCTCGCGACGTTAGCATTCTGCCAGGACCCTATAGGACAGAGACGCCACTCGTAAAACCCAAAACAAAACAATTTAATTCAATTGAAATTGTAACTAATTCAATTCAATCTAATTTAATTTCATCCAATTTTTTTTTAAGTAAGGGTAAGCGTGCTGGTGTCAACTCATGTCTCAGTATGATGGGCGTAGTGGTAGTGTCGCTCAGATCTCAATGTAAAGCTCTGACTGACACTGCAACTGTTATGGACAGGCGTGTCTCTTACCAGGCGCACGACATGTTAGTCCCGTCTCTTAGTATCTTAAAAAATACCTTCCAACGGCTTACCTTGTTTAACCGACTTAAAAAAGGAGGAGGTTCTCAATTTGACTGTACTTTTAACGACGATGATGGTTACTCATTATGTGTGAACCGATTTTAATTATTATTGTTTTGTTGGAAAGAGGGTAGCCATTTAAATTCGAAAAAAATAATCCATCTCTAGGGATGGCAAACTTAGGGATGAAATAGGTTACGCGCACTTTCCGGTAACTGAACCTAACCGAACCTAACGTTATTTCGGAAGAAAAATTCGAGTTTGTGATAGGTTACCCTTCAACAAAATTTGAACGCTAAATAGTCTTAAGTAAGATAGATGGATACGTAGTATTATAAAACACAAACTATATTTTAATTAATCCCGCCTGGCAGATATATCCTCTATATGTAAAGGATGAAAAGACCCTCCGGATACATTTTACCTGTAATTTTGATTCACGCATCCAACTGCGCTCATAAAGTATGGTCCCAACCTTTCGCGTATCGTTCCATAAAACCGTCTCTAGGGTAGAGAAGGACGGGATGACGGATAACCGGCGGTATACAAGCATACCTCCTGATTGTACACGGTCAGATTCACGGACACCTTGCTCTATATATATTAACCTCTAACTTCAATGTTTGTTTTTCGTTTTTTGTGTACTCATTTATTTTTCGTTTCACAAAAATGTTCAAACAGAATGTTTTCAATGGCAAATTAATAATATTGTAGAGATGGGTGGTAAATACTGTCACGATAAAAAATCACTGTGATCAGCCGTATCAATAGTATCACCGTGACTTTTTACGTAAGAACAACGTTAAATCAAATAGGTTGTACCTCCATTCCACTGTCTCCAAAGTCAAATATGAAATAATTTTTATTTCTTATGTAAGCAAATTACACTTCGTCATACTGATTAAACTCTATTGCTCCTTCGTAAGGCAGATTTCTCTGAGAACAACGAGCAAGAAACTCTAGGGGTTGCTCTTTGTAAATATATATATTTGAATATATGTATAATTACAATATTCAATTTAAACATCTTAGATCGAGACTAAACAAGTGCTAAATGGGTCTCACTGCCACGGATTTTTGTCATTCAAGTACGCAGAAGTTGTGTAATAACCTTTAGTATAAAGTTTTTGTTTGACTATAGTTTCAAACGTCGTAAATGATACATTTTGAATATCAATCGGAATCTTATTATAGAAGCCGTCACTCACGTCACGACATACGAGGTATTTTACGAACAAAATCATGAGTGATCTCTGTTTAGAGACTGGCGACTGCGCAATAGCGCATGAATATATTGTAGTTCGCTTTTATGTTTAAATTCTAACTAAGAATCAAGAAATAATTAGATTAGTAAATATTGTAAAAATACAAATAAGAAAATTTGAATTTAGGAATATTTCAATGGGTGAAAACAGGAAACTGTTATTGAAAAAATACCAAACAAAGGTTTCTCAATGGTAACTTTTTGATTTGTTAGTTTGCAATGAATGGTATAGATGGCATTTCCTTGAATTTATTGTCGAATCTAAGTAACGCTTTGGCAAAAAAGCTAAACTCCTAATCGCAGGCTCTACGTACATTAATCACACTTACACGCTGAAGAAAAATAAGCCGTCAGGTACCGCTAGAAATAAAAGACCGTATGTTTCAATAACACAACGACGTCACTAGAGAAATACAGTGTTATGTGTTCGGCCGTTTAGTTTTGTGTATATCCGTGTTCCGGCTCACGAGCTCGTTTGCACTCACTTTTCTGGGTTACTTTTGTTGTGATGGAATTTTTGGTGTAATTTACTATTTTCTTTATGTAAAATTGTAAGATTTATGTACACAAGAATAGATAGAACATTATCTAACGTTACCATTGACTTACAAATAAATGGACGACGGGTCTAATACAAAAACCACGAAAAAATGTCCCAAGTCAACCTATTTAAACGTAGTGACATGTAAAGGAATTAGAAAAAGCTAAAACGTTGAATTTAAATTGTAATGTCATCGCAGTACTGTCTAATTTTGCTTGCTTCGCTGTCAGTCGAACAAACGAAGACTAAAGCGTGAATGACGCTCTGTATACGATTTTAACGCCCTATAAGTTAGGACACTTTTTAGCGCGGACCCGACGTCCATATAATTGTAAGTCAATGAACATTACTCTGAAATATGGGGTTCCAAACTTTTTGGTTCACCACTCACTTAGGTTAGATAAAAAAATTTCACCGCCCACCACGACAAAAAACAATTAAAAATACGTGTTTTTTATATTAACTTAACATAAAACATATATATCGCACTGCTATTACAATAGTGTTATAACTCAGAATATGTGAAATTCAAGATTATTCCCTTGTTAAACGTAAAATTTGATTCTCTATACGCCAATAAAAACGTCCGTTAGAATATCGTAAAAAACAACTAAAAGATATCTACTTAACTCAAAATGAGACACACTTTATGTGAGCTAGTGCTGGCTAGTTAGTATTTTCTCCTTTATTTTTAAATATGTATATTTGGCAAAAATAGGAAATAACCTATACACAAATTTACACAGATCTTTCACGGGACGCGAGTAAATTTTTCGTCAATTCTGAGTAAATACACTTTTTGAGTTAATACAATATTGTATTAACAGTGCGATGTAGTTTACATAGATAATTCAGATTTTTTTTCAAAAGCGGTGGCACCTTCTGTACAGGCATCAACGCCCCCAATTGTTTTCGAGGCCTGAGGACTCTTCAGCGCCCATTGGAGGGTAGGGACTATTTTAGAAAACTGCGTTAAAATTATCCTTAAAGGGGCAATTGACACTTTCGCTCGTAATATTGTATAACTACGCAGTATACATACACTATATTATACCTCGTAATGGTGGAATATTGCGAGAGCAAGTATCTATTGCCCTTTTTGGCATATTATACTAACATAGTAATTTTTTATACACAATGCGCCTCACAGTTAAGAGACACGGGGGAAAATATTTTAAATTTTGTAGATACAATATTTTGATTCAAGGAGACATTGTTTTATTTTCAAAAGTAAGTAATATTTACTACTTTTAAAGCTTTTAAAAAGTTGCTTGCCTCATTTATGAAACGAACTCAACAAATGTGAAAAAAAAATCCTATAATTTTATGATGCTATAAGAAAGGTCAATTATGAAGATTAATTCCTTAAAAGTATCTGTTTAGGCCCAGAGGTGAAATAAAAGCTAGTGGACTATATTAACATAAATGTATAAACGAGAAACCAAATTACAAACATTAGCGACGTGTGAGTCGCGGCGCGGCAAACGATTGAGTTTTTGTTTTTTTTAATTTTATTGGCTACGGCCCACTCGAAGCGCGGGCAGTGTTGTTGTATGTCTCGGTATCTTAATTTAAGAGAACAGCGTTTGATTACACAATTTATTAAAAAAAGAAACTAACTTGAAACTTCCAGTTCTATGGAATTTGCAATTAATTTATTAAATGTTCTAAATATGATTCATCTTCTTGTATGTAAATTCTCCGTCGTTTGACATGTTCGTTGCTTTTTTTAAATCTAGTTATAGTGTCAGGTCTGGGGATCTTGCCGGACCACATGACCTTTAATCGGTCCATCTGTACCGATCCAGGAAGAAAAATATTAATTAAGGAACTCGTTCTACGACTGTTATGAGCCGGATATTGTAGTACGAATATAGGTAGTATAAAGGAACAAATTCATTTTCCTCAACTTAAATTTCATGGTGTTCTTTTGCACTATGTTACTTAAAAAAAACCTTATAATTGACCCTTTCGATCGGCATAAAAAACATATAAGATTTTTTTCCCATTTGGTTGGTTCTATTCATAAGTGAAGCAAACAACATTTAAAAGTTTTTGAAAGTTGCGTTACTTACTTTTAAAAATAAAATAGTGTACGAAGCAAAATATCGTATCTACAAGAATTTAAAGAATAGGAATACATTTATTGTATAACTATAGGTAATTACATAAGGTCTTAAAATATTACATTGGTTTGTGCTCTATTAGTCCAGTTAAGGTGTACAATATTATTAAATGCATTGACTTACAATTATATTATGGACGTCGGGTCCGCGCTAAAAAGTGTCCGCACTTGTAAGGCGCTAAAATCGTATACAGAGCGCGACACTCCGCTTTAGTCTTCATTTGTTCTACTGACAGCGCGATACTGCGATGACATTACAATTTAAATTTCGAATAGGTTGACTTGGGACATTTTTTTCGTGGTTTTTGTATTAGACCCGTCGTCCATTTATTTGTAAGTCAATGATTAAATGTCACAGATTGAAATTAAATTGCATTACAATATGAAAGAAAAAAAAAACAATTACTAATAAGCATGTCACATGGCTACCCACCAAATTTGTCGTTGTCGTCAAAAAACTATTCTACTAAGAGCATTTTTGAATTTTATTTTTTAAAATATCCTGTACCCCTATCCCGTATCCCTCCGTGTCCCTTAACTGTGAGACGCCCAGTATACAAGTAATTGTATTTAATTTTGTTCTACTTGAGATGTTTTTAAACAATTACTGTAACATGATAAATGTGAACATAATATCCGTCTATAAAGAACAATCCCTAGTTACTTTACAAATGAATAGTAGAGTTTAATTATTTTAACAATTTTAAGTGTAGGTAAACAACTTACATAATAATATGAAGTTAATATATTTTTCATCTCACTAGCTCGGAAAGGCTTTCTTTCTCATTAGAAATTTGCGTTTTTTCCACGCTAACGTGGAAAAGGTTTTTGAAATTCGAACTTGATGCTGGACTGTGGTGCACCTAACTTCTTATTTCGATGAAATAAAACATAATGACACTTTCAACTACGCGATTTGTCGTACGTTACGTACGTACGTGAGTATTGAAATTAAACCGCTGTCTAGCAGAACAGGCGGGCGCGGATGGAAACCGTTCCGTGAATTGTTAACCTTATTAACCTTAAACTGACGCTACACGAGAGATATGGTCCTACCTAATCGATAGTTAGAAACCTTGTGGCCATGTGGCATTTAATATTAAAAAAATATTCCATTTTTCATACTATACCTACATTGGTACTGGTGTATTATTAAATTAATATATTAATATAAATTATTATTATTTTCTTAATGGCGACAGTTTTATAAGAATAACATAAAAAATATGGCGATCGTCGCCAGTGTCAGTTTTCCATTATATGTTACCACGGGTTGTGAAGCTGGCACCGTCAAGAGTGAATTTAATAAATTAAATTTTGTTGTTTTCTTATGAAGGATTTATGTAGTTTTCTATAATTGTTTCTAATTTATTTTGCATGCACATGTAAAATACAGCCGATTTTATTTTATTTATTTTTTAAATGCAAATGCTATGGAAATTTAAACAAAGTCAGAAATAATAATAAGAAAACCAATCTTTCGATTTTCCTGCAATCCAACCTCTCTTTCTTTTATTTTGAATTCATTGGAAAAATTAAAAATACTCTACGTTTAATCTACGAGTATAATGGAATTTAAATATCTATATTATCTAAAACAATTATACACATACATTTTTCTTCACACAACAGCAACATACAAATTGACATGAAATTGAAACGGTTGCCCGAAATATGAGTTGTGTTAAAGTTACTCCAAATAAAATGTCTAGTAATAATAATAATAATAAAATAAAAGAAATAAATTTAACGGGAATGCTTTTCGCTTCGATATTTTAGGGATTTTAATTACAAAAATTATATAATAAATTCAAACATTTCAGTAAAAATTTATTATCGATAAACATCAGTCATCGTAAATGAACATCACCATATTTGAGTCTAGAAATTTCTGTGGAGACAAATAGAAAACATTGAATTATAATAGAAATAGTAACTAAAAATGCAAATAGCCGGTGGAATGTTATCTCACTGGTAATAAAATTTTTGTTTTCACTCCAATTTTTACTAGGTGTATCGCTACAACTTAACATTTTCAAGTTTTACGAGAGATCTTGTATGTACAACGATCGCCATGTCACTGTGGCGAAGCTTGTAGGCGTACCACGAACACGAACACGAACGTACACGAACACGAACGTACACGAACCACGCCCATATACCAAATCTCCCCTTTTTTTCTATATCTATGGTATTCAAGTATCACTTGAACAAACGTTGATATCAGTAGAATCGAAACGTAACAACTAATGAACGACATCTTGGATTGTGAAATTTGACATTTAGTCGTCGAAAGTCTATTGAAAGAACTGTCAAAATTTTAGCAGAATACGTATGACTTGTCGTTTAGAGTCGATGTAAGTTCGATTCATATACCAGAATACGCTTTAAAACATTTGGATCGAACGACTTTAAAATTGGACTCGTTGACGTTTTCTGTCACACGTGAATACGAAAAAGCAGTTCAACTAAATCGCTACGATATCGTAACGGTTTGACTACGTGAATCACCCTCCAGAACGTTTTGATTATAACCAAAACACGATTGAACTCATTCTTTTTTCAAATTAATTGTTAAGGGGTAAGTTGTTCTCACAGCAATAACTTTGGAAGGAAAATATGTAGCAATACATGTGAAGCGTGTCGTTAAAGCGTCAGGTGATGCGTCTTGCCGGCAGCCATTTCAGTAACTCCGGCGACGACGCGTGGCTATGTGTGTGGCTATGTGCGTGGAGCTGTCAAAATATCACGTACCTAAATTTTTTCTTGTTTAAATTTTTTGGTCTGTCTTTGTTTATTATGGGCCGATTCATACGTAACTTTTCCAAATTGTAGTGACATTAGTAAGGAATCTTATTGTTTGAGTATTTTTTGATTGATTTTATTACTTTGCCGGTATGTCAGTTTTCGTATAAAAACGTAATTTGAGGCTATAAGTTCCTCTCTCGAGGGGCTGGTTGTTCATAGGAACAACTTTCCCAAATGACCTGCCAGCATACTTAAAATTTTTATGACCATTTTTCTTTGTTTTAAGGATGTCAAACTACAAACGGACTCATGTCAAATATTTAGACAAGATTGTGATTCAGATGAGTGATGAATAATATTACTGATGAATAAGAATGTAGTTGTTTTTTTTAAGTTAATTGTGCATAATATAAACATTACATACGTACAATTATAAAGTAGGTGTTTTTTTTGTTATTCTGTCAGAACCTAGGCGGAACAATTTGCTTCAAAGGCGGAACAACGCGCCCCAAAGCGGGCCTGGATGTTCCGCTCCGAAGTTTGTCAAAAATTTGCCTCTGTGAAAAAGACTATTGAGATATTAGAAGAAGTGACTATACTATTACAAAAAGCGATAAACATTTGTTCAACATTTCCACACGTTGAAAATCAAATCCTTCATTTTCAGTATAAAACTGCAAGTTATTTGAAAATCGGAACGCTCAGCCTCGCTCTCCCTATACGAGGGATGGCTGAAAAGTAATCTTTATTGACTATTTACAATTCAAAATGAATACTGGCCACTATCGCGATATATTTGTTGTTTCTTCTTTTTTCAAAATTATAGTGATACTCTTTTGTGTATTACGTTTCACTTTGCATGGACAAAATGGCGGAAGAAGAAAGCAAAATGTTTAAAAATTAGCAACAACTTATTTTTACAGATCCTTTCTAACGTTTAATGTTCCTTTGTAAAAAATTTAGTCCATTTCCTAAGTACCATTCATATTTCAAAATGGTCGTGTATTGTTTCATACTTAAGTAGATTACTTTTCAGCCGCCCCTCGTATGTGGCCAGTGGTATGAACCATTAAGTATGTATTTGGTCTGTGGTTCATACCACCACCACCAAGCAGTAATGTGATCATTTCTGCTTTCCGGTTTATAAGGGTTAGCGCCCAGTTACTTGACGCCAAAGTTTTCGTGCGGCCGCCGCGCTTTCACGTACATCAAGGAATAGTACAACCCAGGTCGCCGCGTGGACCAAAGTGACCTCTCATTCAAGTTAAAACGTAAAAGATAAATAAATAGAGCGTATTTGGCCAACAGAGTTCGGTCTCTGAGCACGTGCACGCGGTCGCGTGAGCGCGATGATATTCGTGTAGAATAAACGCGCCCTAAGGGTGATGGTGGAATAACAGGCAAATGGGACTTGTGAACTAATGTGTCAGGGTGACGGGCGCAGTGGTAGTGCTCAGATCTTTGCGATTTAAATCTCTCATTGGCACTGCAACTGCTATGGACAGGCGTGTCGCTTACCACCAGGCGCACGACTAGTTCGTTCCATCAACATGAACATCGTTATCGTAATTCAAGTTTTTTAGCGTTCCTCGAAATATATAGCAGAGTGTAGAAAGTAATGAATTTTTATTTTGTGGTGTGCATGTGGTACGTGTGCTATTCGCATATAAGCGTGTACGAACCTATTCTATCAAAATGATTTTTGTTTTGGCATATAAATAGATATTTTAAGTTAAGCGGATTGCGAAGCCGCCATTCACTGTATAAAAACTGAACATGTTCTTTTACCACTTAACCTTCTCGTATTTCAATGATTTTAATATGTTATTGAACCAAAGGGTTGCCAAGTTTACCTGCTTTTTATTTTGACATTTATCATAAGTTCCCGGAAAAACGATCCTCAATCTACTAACTTTTGTTTCGTGACATTTTCTTACGAAATCATTTATATTTTAGAAATAAATTTACTTGAAAGGAAAGGTGAAATGTGCACTAAAACAAGTGAATAATAAATGTAGAATTGACAGTCTGTTTATGTTGTCCGGTCTAAGTAGTCACTACACTTATTAACTTAGAATCGCATGGTAAAAAAGCTTCATGTCCGTGCAATAAGGTTCCAGTTACGTCGCGGAAAGAATGAAAGAGATTGTTTTATGACAATAGCATCATAATGAATTATGTGTCAAATATGTAACATACAAACTAGATATGAGCCAAAAACATGTCACGCGTCTTCCGGAAAATCTTCGCGCAGTATAGGGAATTCCCGCAGCTACTGTGTCACACAATCCACACAAAGTCTATTAGCTCTATGGACGATGTCGTTACACAATAGAAAACACAGTGAAACTCAAATATATTAACTAAATTAACGGATAACTTATGTATTCAATTCGAATTTTTACTCGACCTGTTTCGATCCAGGCTTTAGTTGATTCCCCATAACATTGAAAGTGTTGAATTAATTACTTAGCAAAAAATATATAGTAAATTGAGCATATGTATTGATGGACTCTACGGTGTAAAAATACGATTCGTAAAAATTTTCACGATAGAAAAAAAAACACAAACTTACCTCGGAATTTTCCAAGAAAACCGCTGTATTCAATACATACTTTACATATGCCGATGGTTTTTTTTAATATCAACTGAAATAAATAAAACAAGTATAGTATATATAGTAAGCTTAGAATAATAACGCATAGAATGATAGTTTTATATAAAACGAACTGTCACAAGTGAGGCAAAAATCAAATTCATGTAGGCTAGTTTTAGTAGTAGGTTAATTTTCGGTTTTAGTGAATATTTATATAAAAATACAAGTTGAAACGCGTTACTTCCTTGTGGAATGCGATGTTAGTATCTATTTTATGTTTGTCTGACGTATTTTTACACTCATTTACCGCACATTTCGTCATTTTTAGCTAAAATTCTTGATCTGTTCGCGGTGCAAGTTGACCTTGAGCACTGAAGGCCCGCCCGCTCGTGTAGGCCCCGTTTGGCGCGCTTCAATTTGCCTCACTTAGCGTGTGCGGACTAGGTTTCTATGCGTTATTATTCTAAGGTTGTTAGTACCTACTGAGACTCACGCGACTCATCAGCGAGACAATCTTTTTGCGCATGATGGCCTGCAAGCTGTCCGTGTGAGCCACCGCAAACATACCCGATGCACCAGGGGACCTTTTTTTTAACCTTTCCAAAAACAATCTTATTTCAATGTAAGCATAAATTAAGTTTATTGTAATATTACTCATATTCGTACCATGACAAACCTATCAACCAAAAAATGTATTATTGCTAAAGTGACTGAAAGAACGAATGATTTCCCAATATTGTCTATTCCTTACTAAAGGTAGGAAAGAATTAATGCTATATGAACTGTATAATGCCATCTCTTTTTTTTTGATGTTCCGAATCGTGTTATCGTAGTATAATGTTAAAGTACTTAATATTATTTACATTCAGAGAATTTTGACTGTTAAAAAAGAAAAGTATGTAATAATAAAATCTATTAAAATCGGAATAATTTAAGAAAGCAAAGAGTCCATATGAACTCTCGGTGTCGATTGCATAGTCAACCTAAAACGTCCCATTCATTTCAAATGTCTTGGACGACTTATCGGTTGGCATGTTGTTTAATATGTTCACAGCTTGTTTTCGACGTAGCGAACAAGTTATCGATATTTGAAGTTCGTTCACGCTTGCCAAGTTGGGGCTTTGCCATCTACGGAGAAAATATGTAAGAATTTTTCATCACCATCACTATTATATGTACCACAGCTGTGTACGAGTCTCGTCTAAGGAAAGGATTTAGGTTATAGTTGGCTAAGCTGGCTCAATGCGGGTTGGGGTTATTTTTCAAAGTTTCACATACAGTCTTCGAATACTGGTTTTATTACGATGTTTTTTTTTTCACTATTAGCGAGAAGTACCTATTGGTACAATACTTGGAATAAACTATGTGGTCTGTGATACTATATATTCACAAGTCTACGAAACTTAGAAATTAGATGAACCAACGGATCTCTCGAATTTTCCCATGTGTTTCTTGCAGATCTTTGGTTTTTAACGACTATTTTGACGTAGCGCCATCTGTGAGAAATCTATGAAAGTTTTCTTAACTTAGGGAGGTACCATTATAGCTACCAACCGCTGACTAGAGATGTCACTTTAATAATTGTAATTAAGGTTTTATTTTTATTTTATTCGGAACAACAACAGCTAATAATAACGATTTACATTGAATGTTTTTAGGTAAAGCTAGTTAGTGCCAATTACAGTTGTCCACATTAATTTTCAAATATCTAACTTATGGTATAAGTAACGTAAAAGTTAACGACTCAAAAAGAAAAAAAAACAAACACAAAAGTATTGACAGTAATAAGAATAACAAAAAAGGTAAAGCGATGTGAAGAATGAAATCCTGACCTACGAAAATTCGTGCTTTAAAAAAGTTATTAAATAAAAAGACACGAAACAAGAAAAATAAACCAATTCTGTAAGTGGTACACCGCATTATATTCAAACGTAAATTTCAGTTCATTTCAAATGTTTTCAATATTTTCAAATTTCTTTTAAATTTCCTTTCAAAAGTGAGCTTAGATACTACAAACGGATGCAGTCCAAAAATTTTTGATTAAAAGCACGCACATGAGTGCCGTAATTTGTAGAATGAATAGGAACAGAAAATAGGAATAGGACAGTGACATCTTTGATACGAGTTCAGGGCAATCGAGCCGCCCTCGTAACATGTCAATAATCTCAGTACCGAGTACTAAAGAAAACGGACGTACAAACGTTCAAAAGTACATGGAATATGTACTATTTGCCAAGTTTTATTAAAATCGGTTACCGGAAAGTTCGCAAACCCGGATTCATCTCCTAGTTCGCCACTGTACAGGAATTGATACAGGAGATAATAAAAATCGGTTCTCACTACTCAAAGTATATTGAGAGAGAAAAACGCCTTGAATTGGAGAATAGCAAGATCAACCATTAAAATTATTGCTCCTTATAATAAAATTTAGGCGCTATTTATAAAAATGAATTTGCATGCGTGAAACCCTTAGAGGTGAATGATTTTCTTCAAAATGAAATGGGACTACTATGGAGGTACCCTCTTTCCAATAAAAATATCATGAAAATACCGGAGTTATCGCATAACCTACCTGCTCCTTTTTTTGAAGTTGGTTAAAAAGAATACCCATGTCCATCACCATACGTCTTTCTTCCAGCAGTCCATGATGTCTGCAGTTTTTTACGTATGACCCAGTAATTCTATTGAATGTTTATTGATGGTCAGGGTGTTTTACCAGTCGTGAAAAGTCGATAATCAGTACAGAGTACTAAAAAAAACCTACCTCAAACGTTATTCATGCTCAAGTTTGCCACCCTTATAGGTGGAATATATTCTTCAAATTTATGATGTAATAGTATAATTTATTAATGGGACCACTACTGAGGTATTCTTTTTCCAACAAAATAAGAATCATACACACAAAAAAAAACAAAATGTCCATTTGAACGTCCTCCTTTTTTGAAGTCAGTTAAAAACATATGAAAAAATTAAAGTTAGTCATGCCGGACAGGGATTCTATCCGTGGACGTTTCAATTGAAAAGCATCCGTTTTGTCATTATATTTTATAGTCAATAGGGGCTTAATACTATTGAGTTACTTGAATTTAATATTATGATATTCGTTTCAAAACCCAAAACCTATTTCCAAGAATGGAATACTAGCTATTGAATATAATAATAGTGTGTTTGTTGGATTAAGACGTATGGGAGACTTTCAGGGAAATATCCTTAGCGCTGATTTTGTCAGGAATTACTTTGATAATTGGCAAATTCACTTTAAGTTATCAATTCATTAAGCCAGCAGTGAATGTTATTTATTCACCGCTGGCTTAAGTCGTCAGTCGATTGCAATTACCCATTTATCACAGTAATTACTTCGAAAGTAAAAATGGTAGATCACATTAAAAAGGATTTTAAATATCAGGCGGCAGGCGGCAAGTTCACAAGATCTGCCGCGCTCGGATCACTTTTTTATGCATCTCCCACAAAAAGTAGCAATGTGCATAATAATAATAATAATAATAATATCCCTGATCCCAGCCGACTGTGCCATTGCTGGGGAATACCGCCCGTCCCATTTAAAAATTCGAAATTAATCTTTTAGGCTTTGGGAGAAGCGAGACTCTAAAATATATATAATAATAATAATAATAAATATTTTTTCCGCAAACGGGTTAATTCTGGTCACCCTCGCTAGCTGCTTGAGGCGGTTGAATTTCTGTGACGTGCACTTCCAGCACAAATGCAGTAATACGTCAATTATTCTTCCCCGGTTCTAGAACCTGAGTCCCTGACTGACTGTGCCATTGCCAAATAGCCTCTCCCATTTCAAAATTAAAATTAATCTTTTAGGCTATAGGATAGGCGAGAGAGTCTAAAAATAGTATATGTATATCCAAAATGATTATTTTTAAATTATTATAATAATAATAAAAATAAAGTGTTGGGTAATGGAAAAATTTTAATTTTGAAAAAATCATATTTTTCCTATATTTTTCTTTTAGAGGATGGAAAAAATTAAGGACATTTTTCCTCATTTGAAGTTGACGCCTGTCAACGTTGTGTTGAAGTTACTGAACGAAAACGATGGAGTCATTAAAAATGTTTATTTTCGCTGTTTTCATTCATTTTGAATCTCGTTTTTCTTTATCTTTTTTATTATATTTTACCCTAAGACTTCGAAAGATATTTTTTTTAAACGAAGAACATAATATGAGTCGTCGAATTATATTTTACCTATATTTTTCAATTTTTCCGGAAAATTTTCCAGTATTTGAAATGGCCCGTGTTGAAATTAGTCGGCGCAGAAACAATCATTTAAAAAAGGTCATTTCGAAATTTTGACCCTATTGGAAATCGAACTCAGAACGTTCTTATCTAGCGCTCATAATTCTAACCGCTGAGACACTGAGGTCGTCTAAAATATAAGTAGTAACATCTGAAAAAGCTAAACAAAGTCAGTTCAATATATTCCAGCCACGTACAAGTTGTATAACGTTTTTATTTCAGATAGCTATAAGCAACGTGTTTGGCAAATATTTAATAACAACACGATCTTTTTTTACACAAGCCTATATATTTCCCTTTAGAATGTGTTTGTGACGACTGCTGCTAGTGAAACTATGAGATTTGTCTACTTATGTCGCAGGGTGTCAGGCGCAGTGACAGTGCTCCTCAGGTCTTTGCGATTTAAAGCTCTGAGTGCACTGCAAATGTTATTGACAAGTGTATCGCTTACCAACGTAAGCGTATGACTTGTTCGTCTTGTCACTTGGAAGCATAATAATCTCAATACAGAGTAATTAAAAAACCGACCTCAAAAGTTGGTTGGTTGGAATTACACCTATTTGCCAAGTTTTATTTAAAGTTACCGGAAAGTGCGCAAAACCTGATTCATCCTCTAATTTGACATCCTTAGACGTGGAATATTTTCTTCAAACTTAATAGAGACCTATACTGAGACACGTACAAAAGAAAATATTCGATTATTGTCGAATTGAGAACCTCTTTTTTTGAAGTCGGTTAAAAAAAAACTGGCAAGAAGGTCAAGCATATTGTGACGTATCGTTCTATTTCCTATGGGTGTGGTATGTTATCGGTCGGTTGAAAGACCTAAGCAAATAAAACGCGTTGAAAGGGAGCTAAGTGATACTGACTTTGGGAATAAGTGTTGCCTTCAGACCCTGATGAAGATGGAGAGATTTCGAGGAGATTGTTAAATGAAAGCGATTTGGTTGACTATACTATTAGGACTGGTAATCGATGACAGTAGTATCGGCGCGTTGGGAAAATTTCTATTTCCTTGTAACTTTAAATAAAACTTGTCGCAACTCTAAAAACTTTACTTTTCACTCCGATTGCGAGAAAAAAAATTATAAAAATGGAAATAAATTTATTTGCTACTCCGCGAACCCAGTGAAGGTTAAATCGTGCAAAATAGCTGCGCTCGTGTTGAACATATATATTTTTATATAGTTCATTATCCCACCCTCCCTCAGCATTGAGTTAATAAAATAAATAACACAAGCGCAACTACAGTCACAGTGTGATAATTTTCTGCATGAAAAAATTGACGCGTCTCAAGCTAGCAAGAAAGTTTTTTGCGTATCGTACTTAATGACACGTTAAAAATTACTCCGTAAAACAAAAATAGAAAAACTTTTAGCCGTTTTCGAGTTTTTCAATAGTACGTCCTCGTATGTTCAAACTGTTCCCGCGCAAACAGTCGTAATTACAAATATGATGTTATGCGACGAAGCAATCTACGCTCTCTCGACCAATCACGCGTCAGAACTCCAACGTTACGACGATTCGCCGACTGAAACCTTGTTGCGCGTATTCTTTACTAGAAATAATGTTTTTCAAACAATTTAGTGGTTTAAATTACAAGTAAAGTAGTTAGTAAAGTAAGTATTTAAATTATAATCTATTTTTATGACAAACACATATCTCAAGTGACCAACGCTTAATAGCACTGTTCTAAATTTCGATTTTCAAATATTTTTTGGTCCAAATAATGATTTTACTATAGTTTTTATTTTATCCACATTTTTTCAATCCGCCGTAACAACATACGACTTTTTGCTGGTTTAAATTGTAGAATCAAACGTCGTAACTTGCTGTTACGACTCTTATCTACGTTCAATAAATTAAATTTGCATTTGTAAACAATCGTACATCAAGGATACGAGTTTATGTAGGGCTGTGCTTTTTTACGACCTTTTGCGTATTTATTATTTTAATAAATACTAAATAATGTGATAGTTTTAATACAAAAAATCAAAGTTTCTCACTAGCAAAAAGCTTTTAAACAAAAATATTAGATATTTACGTTTTGGAAATGGTGTTGTGGAAACGTAGGAATTGTGCAAATCTATATTAATTATCAATTGTTCTATTGCAACTGAGATAGATTTAGATGATTCTAATTTGGCAAAATTTAATACAACTTGACACGTCATGTACAAAATTAAGATGTCTGAATTCAAACTAATTAGTTAGAGTCTGAAAACACCAAGGACACAGTAGTTAAAGTAGTTCCACAAGTTCGTTGTTATAGCCCTAAACGGACATGGATCCAGGTTAAAGAAGTTGCCGTTACTCATCTTCAGAACAATATCATTTACTACCGCTACAACTTGAAAACCCAAAGCTCAATGACATTAGTTCTCAGCAAAACACAATTATGAACGCCATTTACCAATCATTTCACTCTCTATAATCACTCTATAATCACTTTCGATAAGTAGAATGATTTGATTAATTTCTGTAGTGGTCGAGTAATTAATAGGATGTCATGTTTGTAATTTAGACTTAAATTATAACTTAGATCAGTGATTATGTTTCTTACCAAAAATATTTGATAGGTACATTTTATAATGTTTTTATTTGAAAAATTGCAATGACTGATTAGTAATCAACTTTATAAACGTTGGTACAAGTTAAAAAAAAACAAAAGACTGTTTTTGCTACTGGATTTAACATATAATTTATAATAATTAATGTGATCTCATGTTTGTGATTTAGATTTAAATTATAGCTTAGAACAGTGATTGTGTTTCTTAGCAAAAATATTTTAAAGTTACAATAAAATTTTATTATTTGGAAAATTGCAATGACAACAACCAAATTTTAAATGTTAGTACAAGTTCGAAAAAAAAAAACAAAAGAAAGTAATACTAATTTTGCTATCCTACTAGTCATTGTAATTTTTTGAATAAAAAAAAGTATAAAGTGTATCTATCAAATCTTTTTGGTAAGAAACACAATCACTATTCTAAGTTATAATTCAAGTCTAAATTACAGAGATCAAATCACATTAATCTAAGTTCAATACAGTAGCAAAAAAATAACCTTTTTTTAAAACTTGTACTAACATTTACAACGTTATTATTTTACTAATCAGTCATTGGAATTTTTAAAACAAAAATATCAAAGTGTAGCTTCCAAATCTTTTGAATAAGAAACATAATCACTGACCTAAGTTATGATTTAAGTATCAACCACAAAAATGAAATCACGTTAATTATTATAAATTATAAATCCAGTAGCAAAAACAACCATTTTTATGTACACGTACTAACAAAAAAAGTGTAGCTATTTATTATTATACGAGTGTGTGTGTGCGTCAATCCAGTAGCAAAAATACCTTTTAGTTTGTTTTTTTGAACTACTATTAATATTTATAATTTTATCATCTTACCAACAAGTCATTGCAATTTTTAATATAAAAAAATATTTGAGTGTTGCCATCAAATCTTTTTGGTAAGAAACACAATCATTTAACGAAGTTATAATTTGAGCCCAAATCACAAACATGAGATCATATTCATTCTAAATAATAGTAAGTTTTTTTGTGATACTGATTGTGGAGTGAATAAGTCGTACGTCTGATGGTAAGCGACACGCCTGTCACATAACAGCTGCAGTGCCACTCAGAGCTTTAAATTACAAAGATCTGAGGGGCACCGCTACAGCGCCCATCACCCTGACACATAAGTTCAAAAGTCACATGTGCCTGTAATTTCACCAGCATTTGGTAAGGACCAAAACCGGAACGCACTAATGCCGACATTACTGCTTGGCGGCAGAAATAGGTAAGATGGCAGTACTTCCTTGGACGAACTCTCTCACAAGAAGCTCTACTGATACTAATTCCAAAAGCAAAAACAATCTTTTGTTTTTTTTGAAAATCAGTACTAACATTTATAATTTTGTTATCTTAGTACTAGTGCCAAAAAAAAACCAAATTTATTTATTTATAATGAATTATTATAATGTTAAATTTTAATTATCTTTTTTTATTTTTATATTGTGTCACATTGGCACAAACTAGAGGAAGTATTGGCTGTTTGAGTTTGTCAAGGTCATTCGAAATAAATTAATAATCTCAGTACAGAGTACTAAAAAAACCGACCTCAAAAGTACGTGGAATTACGTCTATTTGCTAAGTTTCATTGAAATATCCCCTAGTTCGCCACTATACAGGACTTGATACTGGAGATAATAAAAATAGGTTCTCAATACGACACTACTCAAAGTATATCGAGGGAAATACGCCTTGAATTGGAGAAATAGCAAAATCAACTAAATAATTGCTAAAAGTAATTGCTCCTAAATTAAAGTTAGGCGCTATTTATAAAAATGAATCTTCATGCGTGAACAGCCACCCTTAGAGGTGGATGATTTCCTTCAAAATGAAATGGGACCACTATGGAAGTACCCCCTTTCCAACAAAAAAAGAATCATGAAAATCGGTTCACAAATACCGGAGTTATCGCGTAACATACATACAAAAAAAAAAGAACATACAGTCGAATTGAGAACCTCCTCCTTTTTTGAAGTCGGTTAAAAACGAGGCACATTTTACTCTCTAAGGAATAAACGACGCAAATTACTCCCGCCACGTAAGGTTATATTGACGTACATTTAGAGCATGAGAAGTGAAAAATAAAATTTATAGCTCACAGGTCGAATGTTACGTTTTCTTCCCTGATCTACTCAGAACGAATTAGTAGTGGATTACGTTGTCAGGCATCTTAGGCCATCGACCCATGTAGGCACGGGGAATATTTTGTTTCGATACGTCTCTCCAGGGCAACGTTCTTCGATATGAGGAAAATCCAACGTTGTTGGTCTATAAATTACTTATATTATTCGAGAGAGATATTATGGACAGCCTCGGGGGCCCAACGGCGTGCACTGTGGACCCTTGTTTGATATTCGGTAGCACCAGTTTAGGAAAAGAATTTTTCTTCTAACCAGAATATTCCTGGCTCTATGTTGTGTCTAGGGAGTGATTTCGTTGCTCTCGTACACATAATACAGGGAATTAATTTGCTTTGAGGTAATGCCGCCGATATTAATAAAATCTTTATGGTACTAAAACGTGCGGTTACAGCAATTTACAATCTGGGCCCTAGAATGTCTTTTCGTCCAGTCCAATCTAATCCAAAATCCAAATTTAATTACGTACGTTCGTATCCTTTCAAGTAATATTGAAAAAAAAAAAAAAATTAGTAGCACTAGAGCTCCTTGTGAAAGAGTTCGTCCGGGAAAGTATTGCCACCTTACCTATTTCTGCCGCCAAGCAGTAATGTCAATATTACTGCGTTCCGGTTTCGAAGGGTAAGGGTGCTGGTGAAATTACAGGCACATGGGACTTGTCAACTTATGTCGCAGGGTGTCGGGCGCAGTGGCAGTGCTCCTCAGATCTTTGTGGTTTAAAGCTATGGGTGGCACCATTACGCATACGACTTGTTTTCTTAGTATTATAAAAAAAAATGGGCTACACCACTTTTGTGCTGATGGTTTCAATTATACATATATTTTATTCAGAAGATACCCGTCTATATACTGCGGTGTCTCCAGCGGCGAAAACTTAACAGGTGAAGCCTGAAAACCTACAAATTGTTGGGGTTTTTACCTTTTCTTAGACGCAGTATTAATCATTACTTTAAATGTTTTGTGTTGAAGAATAAAGTCTTTCTTATATTATATTTTGACGCATCCACTAGAAACTGCCTTGTGAAACATGTAATATAAAAGTACCATTAGTACTATTAGTAAGGGGCTGTTCAAGGCCAGAGTGAATAGATATTTTTAGACAAAACCCGAATCACTGGCGAACGCGTCAAATATTGACAAGCAGGTGTCTGTTTTTAACCGACTATAAAAAAGGAGGAGGTTCTCAATCCGACTGTATATTTTTTTCTTTTTTTTGTGTATACACACAATTCTTCGCGATATCTTCGGTATTTGTGCACCGATTTTCATGATTCTTTTTTTGTTGGAAAGAAGGTACCTCCGTAGTGGTCCCATTTAATTTTGAAGAAAATCATCCACCAGAGTGGTTGTTCACGCTTGTAGATTCATTTTTATAAAAAGCGTCGAAATTTTATTATGAGGAGCAATTATTTTTGGTTGATTTTGCTATTCTCTAATTCAAGGTGTTTTTCTCTCTCAATGTACTTTGAGTAGTGAGAGCCGATTTTTATTATCTCCTGTGTCAAGATCCGTATAGTGGCGAACTAGGGGATGAATCCAGGTTTGCGCACTTTCTGGTAACCGATTTCAAAAAAACTTGGCAAATAGATGTAAGTCCACGTACTTTTGACGTCGGTTTTTTTAGTATTCTGTACTGAGATTATACATTAAAAAATTCTTTCTTTAAAAAGTCCGAGATCTAACGGAATATTATTTTCTCTTATGTTTTGTTACTTATTGTATAAAAATACAAGACCAGTCAAAAACTCACCCGAAGTGCAGAATCTTGTTCCTATTTATGATAATACAAAGATCTTCTATTATCAAAATATACGCTCTGGAGTGCTATCACAATATCTGAGAGTGCTCTCTCTGTTTAGCTGCAGACATTGCGGGTGTCTTTACGATATTCCAGCCATACAAGAGTCTTAATCTATCATTTTATATGACATTGTAAAGAGTAAAGAAAGTGCTTTCAGACTGTTGTATGGGATTATAGTACCTTGCCTTGATTGTGTGAACTGGAAAATATCTCTCGGATTTTCTCAAGACATCTATGGACGAAGAAATCGTTGTGTATCTTGCAAAATAATGTACATGATAATTTTTTATCAATTATTAATGAGATTTTTTAATTACTCCACTAGTTCTGTTATGATTTTTAATACAAAGATCGAACACAGAAAAATTTTTCTTCGACCCGATGGGACTTTAACTCTTGACCATGATGTACCGTGTAACTAACTCTAACAAACTGAGCTACAGGTCAAGTTGTCGAGTTGTCCAAATTCGTCCATGTGTTTTTGTTATAGACCTTTGTACAGGATTTATCGGCATTAAGCACCGCTAGCGATATCTAGCGAAAGATTTAAGAACCTTCTGTAGGAGCGCTGATAGAGTTGGTGGAGTTCTGTTGACTGAACTAGTGGCAATAAATCCAGTTTTATAAATATTTATTCCGGTTTTAACAATATTTATGATCTTTAAAATGTTTATCGTGCAAGAGTTTTTTAGTAACTGGTAAATGGTTCGAAAAAATAAGAAGAGAAGACGTGTTCGCGGCCGCGATCGGGCAGGAAGTGACGATGGAACATCCGAGTATATGGAAACTCGATGCGATGGAACGAAATAAAATCACAATGCGAGGCGAAAGAATTATGGACAATTCAAAATTTAAATTTAAATACGAGTGGCCAGGAGTTGGAAAAAGGCGATAAAAAGGTGGGATGACGATGTAAGGAGGTCGCACCGTCACACTTCTTACTGCAGCCGGTACCTTTACAGGCGCCTCAAAATGTGTTTTTTGATCAAATGTGGATTTGAATAGTGGGTTTTTAGGCATTCATTTTATCAATTTCTGTGAAATTTAATATACTAGAAACAGTCATTAAAATGTTAATGAAAACAGAAAAATATATAATATAATATACATAATAACCTAACCTCTGGGTTTGCCACCCTTAGAGGTGGAATATTTTCTTGAAATTTAAATAGGACCACACCTGAGGTACCTTCTTTCCAACAAAAAAAGAATCATCATAATTGGTTTACAAATGGCGAAGTTATCGCGTAACATACATGCAAAAAAACATACAGACGAATTGAGAACCTCCTCCTTGTTTTGAAGTCGGTTAAAAAATAAGGACATTTTAGACGAAAAACGAATATATTATAGTTTACGCATTTCTTGGAATGCGTAGGTTTGAAAGAAACTCCGTCCGTGATACCCCAAGCATTCTTCCTTACACACTTTATACACATTTCGACGCGAATTGCTGCGATGCGATTCACTGCCACGGGTCGGGTGATCATTCCTACGACGATCGTACTGAACGTATTTTTTAACTAGGTAGCGACAGGTTCCCTAAAAAGAGTGTTGCACTGCTTTTATTGATAAGCATATATAGGTAAAAACACAAAAGAGATTAAGATCGCAGGAACGCGCGATGCGGAGCAATTCGGAAATTCTTCGATGCGTCGTGGAAGCTCGTAGATTTCTGCGATGCGACGTCGCATCGCAGTTTTGTGTGGACTACGTCATAGTTCGAAACACTGTTCCAATGGGGATTATGGATTTCACACCTTTTTCAATGGTGGTGGAACGTTCTTCGACATGCAGGTTTCATTGTTTTAATCTTGGCGACGGATATTACTATGAAACTTTTACAAATGAACGTCACTTAGTGAAAGTCAAGAGTTTAGGGATTTGAACCGTCGACAAACTTGATGTCAACAAAATGAACTCTAAATTCCATTAATAGTCACTGGTGGCCATATCTACCAGTAAATTACAATATCCGATTGGTGAACTGTTTTACAAATAACTTTAACGTTAACACACGTATTTTCACCATATTTTTACTAGTATTTCACTTTTAAATACTCGATATCCTAGTATAAATAGAAAAATATTTACTATGCGTCCCTATAACCGAAAAAAATGTGAAAAAAACTTTGGCGGGATTGTTGACGTTTAGTATTTGATGAAAACTTTAATTGTGACATTATTAATTTCTGTAACCTATCAAACCTGTAACCTATTACCTATCAAAATGAACGTCAGGATGTGCTTTTTGTGATGGTGTTAAAACATTAACACTAGATATCATATTCGAATCACAATCTTATTGGAAAAAATTATCGTCAAAGCGGAGGTCTGTGCACCTTGTCGTTGTTCTTTAGAAAAAAAAAGTTATTCCCTAATAAAAGACTTTTTGGAGTAAAATATCACTCAAACACATTGACTTACAAATAAATGGACGACGGGTCTAATACACAAACCACGAAAAAAATGTCCCAAGTCAACCTATTTAAACGTAATGACATGTAAAGGAATATGAAAAAGCTAAAACGTTGAATTTAAATTGTAATGTCATCGCAGTACTGTCTAATTTTGCTTGCTTCGCCGTCAGTCGAACAAACGAAGACTAGAGCGTGAATGACGCTCTGTATACGATTTTAACGCCCTATAAGTTCGGACACTTTTTAGCGCGGACCCGACGTCCATATAATTGTAAGTCAATGATATACATACTAAATCTATGCTCAAACATATAGTTTTATTTAATATAAGTTGTATTAAAACCTTTTTTAGGAAGAAACTTGACCTCCAAAGATTTTTTTATGTTTATGATATTGTCCCTTTACTTTCTCAAATTCGTATCTTGAAGTACAAAGTTACTGAAATGCAAAAAATGGATTGTATATACAAATTTCGCAGGCTGATTGCCCATCACGTTTCTTTCATATCCACACACTGGCTTTGACCTATTCTTAAACTAATGCATCCAAATTAGCCCCCTTGATAAAAAATTTAAAATACATGGAAAGTTTTGCCATCTCCTGAATAATCAACTGTATAAGATACAAGTTTGAGAAAGTAAGGCACCGATATGTTTATTTCTTTTTTATCCGCTCACGCGATGCGCTCCTCCTACCACAAAATGGCGGCTATTTGGTTTCGCAAATTAGAAAAGCATTCAGTTTAAATACAAGTTTTTATAAATAAAAATTCTTATTCTGCATTGCTAAATAAATACCTCCGTACTACCAACAAAAACATCTCAAATAAAATGCAGTAATACACCGCAAATCTTGCACTTAAAAAGCACTAATTAAATTTTTGGTGTACTTGGATAAATATGATAATATTCCGTTTGAGTGGTTCTAACATTTACCATGAACTTACTTGATTACTTCTTAAAGTATAGTTTATAAACATTTATATTCAGGGTAAACTTAAAAAACGCTACTTACGGTATGTTTTCAATAAATAAACACCGAAATCACCAGCCCAAACAATAACACACACGATTGTCGTGACGTATTTTTGAAGTTGTTTATTTTTTTTAAATGACAGACCCAGGCGTTAAAAACTTTATGGTTTGCTAGAGTAGTTACCAAAATAGCAATTAATATTAGTTCTTTTACCTGTTATAACTTCGATATCCGATAAATCGGTATAAAATCATCACCGGCACCTCTATTTACGCCTGTCCATTGCGCCTGACACCCTGAGACATAAGTTGACAAGTCCCATGTGCCTATAATTTCACCAGCACCCTTACCTTTCAAAACCGGAACACAGTAATGCTCACAATATGGCTAGGGGGCATAAATAGGTGAGGTGGCAGTATTTCTCTGGACGATTGTTTCACAAGGACCTCTACAGCTACAAAAAGTTTGTAGAATTACATTTATTTGCCAAGTTTTATTGAAATCGGTTAACGTGAAAGTGGGTAAAATTCAATAAATAGGACTCATGCCCTCATTTAAACGGGACTACTTCTGAGGCAGTGGAAACGGGGTTTTCCAACAAAAAAAATCTTTGTTAGTTCACAAAAGTCGATGTAATCGCGTAACATGCACTAAAAAAATATAAATTAATAAAAGTTGGGTGTAATGGTAAGGAACTATAGAACGTTTGACAATGACAGTCCTTCAAGAAATACACTCCCGACATTGACTTACAATTATATGGACGTCGGGTCCGCGCTAAAAAGTGTCCGAACTTATGGGGCGTCAAAATCGTATACAGAGCGTCATTCACGCTTTAGTCTTCGTTTGTTCGACTGACAGCGAAGCAAGCAAAATTAGACAGTACTGCGATGACATTACAATTTAAATTCAACGTTACAGCTTTTCCATATTCCTTTACATGTCACTACGTTTAAATAGGTTGACATGGGACATTTTTTTCGTGGTTTTTGTATTAGATCCGTCGTCCATTTATTTGTAAGTCAATGACTCCCGAACACAATTTGAGCCACCTTGCATTTTATCTTTAAAGGGTAAGAATATAAAAATATAGTTATCGTCGAAGAAAAAGTTTTCTCCGATTTTTAAAATTCAAATTTTTAATAACGCCTGAAGAAAATGACGTTTAGTATACCAGTTTCAAAGTTGCAATAATATAGTAATAAGTTCTTGATCAATCAAGCATTGTTTAAGCTAAGATCATTTAATATTGAAAATGCAAGGTGGCTCAAATTGTGTGTCCGGAAGTATATTTTGATCTAAAAACATTATTGGATAACAGCAGCATAAATATGCTTGGAACTGAAATTGTCTACCACATAAATCACGCTCGCGACACCGAACTGTGAAAACCAAATGAGCAAAAGCATCTATCATGAAAATTTCATAGTTTCATTTTAGTTTTGTTGCCACTCCTGCAGCTGCGGAGAGAAATAAAATAAATTATGCCATTTTCTTTACACCTTCCTTCCTTCAGAGTGCAATCTAATTATATGGAAAGAACTCGCCGACTACCGCGGTGCAATTTCTGAAACAAAGAGCTAAGAACGAAATTATTGCTTCGGATGTGGTAGTAGATTTCTTATCGAATATTGTTTTGCAAATAACTCGACTCCAACATAAGAGTTAGAAGTAACTTAGCACCGTTCATGTAATAAGGCGACATTTGCATAGTCAATAACTTTTTTAGCTTAAATAGGAGAGGTTACATAATTACACCTACCTTTTTTATATGTATAAAAAATAAACCTAGTTCAAAAGTTTCTGTAGTTGCATCTAGTTGCCAAGTTTTATTATCATCGGTTAACGGAAATTGGTTTAAATGCAATAAACTTGATTTATCCTCTAATTTGCTAAACTAAAAACTAAACCCTGACAGGTGGAATTTTTTTACAATTTTAAATTGGACCAATACTGTGGTACCCTCTTTCCAACAAAAAATCATCTAAATCTGTTCACAAATCGCGTAACATACACACAAAAAATACAATCGAATTGAGAACCTCCTCCTTTTTTTGAAGTCGGTTAAAAAATGTATTACAATACACATTATTTATTTTATGTACTTCGTATTATTTTTATGAATTTCACATGATAAAAGCTCTTTTGACATGATCATGTGACTTTATTATAACTATATAAGTAACTCTAACTGCCTCTGTGGTCGAGCTGTTACCATGCTGGTCTGCCACGCAGAGGCCCCGGGTTCAATTAATTTTGGCTTACATTTATTTCTCTTGTGAATTTTGGTTGTAATTTGTGGTTCCCAATGTGTGTGTCCATGGAACCCGCAACACAGGATTTTCCTAGTATGGGCAAAAAATACGCTGTACGTGCACGGATTTTACACTAAACCAAGCCACGCTGCATTCATGTATTCTCCTTTTATGCTACCCGACAGATAACTAACACACAGTGAGACATATGCAGGTAACTCGTCTGTAAATACATTAATTGCGACGACGGTCGTGTCGCAATTTATTAATTGCGACGGTCGTGTCGCAATCAATGTTTTGCCATTGAAACCATGCCACTCTGAGTGAGTGGCACAAAACGTGATTATTTCTTGCGTGTAGTGGTGAATTAGTATTATATAAAAAAAAACTAATTTCAGTTTATATTATATTAATCTGTGTATCTGCTTTTGTGATTATATTGGCAATGTAAACAAATAATAACTCTTGAAATCTACACGTCGAAAAAGTCCACTGAAAGAAAAAGTTTACAGAAGAATTTATGAAAAACGTGTAAGCCTGTCACGATGCGACCTCTTTAATCACTTACTTTTGAAATTTTGAATCGTTTTCTGATTCTTTTTCTTTGTCATTCTTACTTTATTTCGTTCCTACGTCATTCCCTATCAAAATTCTCCAAGAGAAAGAACGTGTGCGTCCTCTGGTAAATTTATACTGTTTAAAAGTAAATATTGTTTTACGTGCATTTTATAAGAAAGAAACATAACAATGTATGGAAAATTGTTTGTTAATGTACGCCTATGAAGCTATCGTAAACAGTTCCTGATACTTCAGGGAATGTTAAACCTTTTCAAGGACAACTACTTGCTGGGTGGTGCAAGACCCGCGTGACAAGCCCTGGCCCTAGCGGAGGCCCAGGCTCAGCTGTGCGCCGTACAATGAATTGACAATGATGATGAATATTAACATATTAATAAAGAAAAGAAGTCGATCAATTACATTAGCTAAGTACCTATCATGTTAGCTGAAACTAATTAAAATGCCATATCCAAATCTCGCCTCAGACTTGCCCAGTCATAAAAAGTTTAAGATTTTTTTTAAAGCGACGGTTGTTGGTTCAATTTTGAAATCCAATTTATATTTACTGCTTTTGCATTCTCCAGCTGTTTGAGTTCAATACTGGACTTAACGAACTGTTCAATTTGAGAACTATTGCTTTAGCAAAATCATTGCCAATGACGTCTTGTGCAATAAAATTAATACAAGAACTTGTTGGGTAGATGGTAATTTCTCTTGAACTTTTCTGAGAGTTCTCTCTCTTGAGTCCTTCATTTGCATAGGACTTTTTTCTTTGGTTGTTGAGTTTAATATTACTTTGCACGCCAAATTTCAAGTTAACGAAATAGTATATTTTCATCACATTTGCGCGTAAATAAACACCCCTAGGAAAAACATAGTAACTCATATTTTACGATTTGTCAGGAGAGCATATCGAAATTGGGAAAAAATAAAAAATAATAAAAATATTTGTTTAATGATGGTTTTTTTACTCCTAATGAAAGGAAACTGTACAATATATATTCTGTTGTGTTTTAGGTTGACATTCGATAGCGTTTAAACCTTTATTTCTGAGTTTTTATGAGTTACAATATAATTAATTAAAAGATGTTCCAGTGAACAACATTGTAAGTCTGAGATACAATTATGAAGAATATAGAAAATACAAGGCACAACATTGTAAGTCTGAGGTACAATTATGAAGAATACAGAAAATTCAAGAAACAACATTGTAAATCTGAGATACAATGTTTTAAAACCACAGTTTATGGAATATTGGAAAATCTCGAGTAAGTATAAAATCGTATTAAGCTTAATTGATCAACTAATTCACTAAATTTACGTAGTGTTTTCATGTCTGCTTTAAAATATACCTACTCTTAATATTTAACATTAGTATTATCAAAAAATTGCAGAACCAAGTATGTTTGTTGTATAAAGGCGGTCCCTTACTGGGAGCATTCGCCTGTAGTAACAATTCAAGATTAGATTTTGAGCATTACGTTAGGGCTCCTCACTGAGAACATTCACCTGTATTGTAACATTCAAGATTCGTTTGCGACCATTACATTACAAACTGCCTCCATCACCGGCGAGCATTCTCCTGTAATACAACATCTAAGATTCGATTAGGCTCCGATTCTACCACAGATGTGCGAGGTAGCAAGACGTGCGTGTGAGTACCTCTGAGAGCCCACGAGTGCCCGCGTGAGCCAGGAGTACCCGCGAGTGCCTTTAAGTGCGTTTCAGGGGAATTTCAACTAGATTGGGGATTTTGTGGGGATTGGCGCTATGTGGGGATTGTAACATTTCATGATTTTGTTTAATGTATCGATTGCTTGCATCTATCGATGCGTCGCTAGTTTGATCGTTATTGTTAGAAACACTGTGATGAAATCTAAGGAAATATTTAAGTGAATATCAGACAATTAAATACATATAAAATTATGTTCATTATTCAAATAACTTGCACATCTAATAAAATATTTCACTACAAATAGAACAACTGTCTAACAAAACTAGTATCAAAAATAATTTAAAAACATGTATCAAAAATAGACCTCTGCTAATTTCTCAGTGTACAAAGAAAGAGTTCATTTATTTACAAAAATATGGTTTAAATAACAAAAATACAGATTGCACACCAATTTAAATTAACTATAAACGAAATAACAATTCTTTTAACAAACAGTTATTTTTCTGAAAAGTTGCTCCATAAATTATCTTCGTTTATACAATGAATCACGTACGTGGGGCGCACTATAAGTTTCCAGAATGAATAAGAAAAAAATACTATAAATGAAATCAGAAATAAATTTATTGACTCTCAAAATATTCTCCGTTAGCGTTTATGCACTTTTTCATACGAATAAACAAAGTTTGAAAACATTTATGCCATTCCTCCGTGACAATTTCTGAAACATATTTTTCGTACTCTTCGACAACCTCTTCAGGTGATGAAAATCGTTGACCGCGTAACTGGTTCTTAATTTTGGAAATAAATAAAAGTCACAAGGTACCAAGTTGGGATTGTACACGGGATGGCTCGTAAGGTCAACGTTGTTCACCTTCTAAAATTCATTTGTCTGTCCGGCCTTGAAAGAACTGGCATTATCATGGTACAAGATGATACGGCCTTTACGATTATTTTTACGGAGTTTGTCAATAACTTCCGGAAACAAATGGTCGTGTACCAATCATTATTCATGGTAACGATTCTCCAAAGTAACAGTAGCCACGTGTCCAGTTTTATTAAAAAAAGAAGCAATGATCCGCTTAGAGGCACTTTGCACGCGCGCCATTTTGGTTGGTTTCGGCTCATCTCGAAATACCCATACGTGTTTGTTGTTCACAGCAGTGGACAGGCGACCATCACGAAATTCGTCACTGAGATTCACACGATCGCGTTTGAATTCTGCAAACCAGCTATAAATAGTCGTCTTGCATGGTGCTTCATCACCAAAAGCAGTTTGAAGCTGAGAGAAGCTCCGCTAGGCTGTTAAATTACATTTAAAGTCGTAGAAAATCATACTACGAAAATTTTCACAAGTTAAATCCATGGCGATGTACACAACCAATTTCTTAAATAACGCCACAATGTAAGAACATGACAATGTGACAGTCAGATGAAACAAGCTGTATTCTACAGCCAAGAGTTCCATTTTCAAATGCTGTAATTACTTTTTAAATATTGTTTAAGTAAGTGGCCAGTTCCGGAAACTTACAGTGCGCCCTATGTATAATCATTGCACTCCAACATACGTTCTTTTTCTTTGATATCGGAAATGAATATAAGATACATTTTTATGCATCATCTAAATGTCTAAACTATTTGTCTTAGACATTCGATAATTAGATCGGCAAGTAGAGAAAAAAACTTAATAAGTACACACACTCAAAATGGAAAATAATGAGTTACGATGGTTTTCCTAGGGGGTGTCGGACTATGATTGTACGCAGGCTAACTTGATTAAACCCCAAATAAAACCCTCAGGCTTTTTTCTTCTCATTACCGACCATGGTTGCCACGTCACCAGTCCTCTTTATACTTCAAAACTTAAACGCAGTGATGGTTATAACTTACCGGCAGAAATTGGTAAGGTGGCAGTACTTCCCTGGACGAACTCTTTCACAAGGAGCTCTATTACTACTAAACGTTATAGTTTATTTGTCTTATATTTACAAATATTTGAGTATCCCATCAATCAATCTTATTTTAAAGATTTTGAGCATTAAACTTTTTGTTTTGGTATTACTATATCTTACCACTTCGTGTATGTCATCTATTATAAATGAAATAAAGCCGACTGTACTTATATTAGTTTTTATAGCTTGAAACGTGGGAGCGTCGAAATAGTTACGTACTAAAGAACTAGTGACTATATTGAATTGTTCGTTTAATTGTTCTAACATTTGAAAAGTGTCGAAACATAAACCGCTAAGTCACATTTTGACTTTTTCTTTTTTTTTAATGCCAAACAGTAGTTTTCGTACGTTTCTACAAATAATATATCCAATCTGAACAGCAACCGCTAAATAAGTTTCAAATGCACTTATTGAATACAATACGACAAATCCATCCCATGAGATTAGTATCAAAATTTATCGATATCTGATAGCTGCTCATTTTGATCTTTTGACCTTTATTTGTTCATGGAGATAGACTTTCCACAATATGTTACAAGATAATCCTGAAGTATTTTGGTCATATAGCTCGCCGACTACCAGGTAACCATGACAAACTGGTTGTGTTGGGTAAGGTGGAGGGAAAGAGACCCCGCGGTTGATCGAGCCGATGGAGTGACCGAGTCACCTCACTAGCCTCCCTATAACAACTACCCTGAGAGAGGTCGACGACAGAATCAGATGGAAGAAAATCATCAATAAAATCTCGAAAACTTGTCAGGGGCACGATAATACTGAAAATAAAGAAAACGACTAAGAAGATATTTGTTCGCTATACGCCATTCTTGATTTTTCTCTTCTTTTTTCCCTTTTATATTTCCTTCAATTAGCATTCTTACAAATTCGTCATTACGCAGCAAATGCCCAAACATTTTTGTCCTTCTGTTCTCAATTGTTTTTTCTTTCCTAACCCTGTTCAAAACTTCCGCATTTGGTATCTTCTCAATCCATTTATTTTTATTCGCTTTCAGCACGACATTTCAAATGACTTCAATCTCTCACTGTCTTTCTTTGTTATTGTCCATGTCTCGCACCCATACAAGGCTACTACAGCTCTCAAAAAGTAGTAACGGAATCAAAATCAAACTTGTCTAGGCTGTTAATTTTAAATATTTTTTCCATTTGAAACGTTACTTTAAGCAGTTTAAATATATGGACATTGCCACGTTTGATATTTCCATTCCGTATCCATTGCATTGTTATTTACAATGCGCAGTACCAATACTGTTCGTTGTAGCATCATTTATTAAAACTCAGCGCTTCCAATGTTCCAAACACTTGGCCGGGGTTAAGTCATCGATCTACGTCCAGCCGAGGATGGATTACATTGCTTACTCGTTTAGAGCTAAGCTCCTTACATGGTCTTACACCAATGTGGGTTAGTGCCTTGTCATGAACTGGTATCGTGTTAAAGAAATCTGAGATAAGTTTAACGGAAAAACTATCTCTCGAAACATTTCGCGCGGTATTTATATCTTTATTTTTTTTTTATTTAGGACAACTTAAACAGCATACACAAACAAATGGTCGCCAATAAATATTGCTACTCGAGTCATTGTGTTGTTTCATTTACAAGTTGCCACGGCAAGCGTGTCTACATAGCAGTGAGATTAAAATAATTGACTACCTGATTACATTTTTTTTATTTGCTGTTTAAACTTTAACATAATATTGATATATTGTTTACTGTATGTATTAACTGGTGACAATTTTGTATTACACTAGTAAAGGTATACATTTAAAATGAAATACATAGTCGGTTCGTCGTTGATTTACTCAGGAATTATTTGATAATTAACCGATTCACTACACGTTGCCATTTTGTTCAGCCGGCGGTGAAACAGTAACAACAGTTGAGTGCTGTTATTTCGTTTATCCACTTTTCATAGTACAACTCAAAAGTACAAATCATGGATCATTTAATCGAAGACACGTAAAGTTCAACAGTGTAATAATAAATGTAAGAATGTTAAAAACAGACTGTTATATAGTTGATGTATAATATAAAAAATATTGGGCCAAAATGGGATCCCTGTAGTACTCTGGAGGTTGTAGAGAAATATTGTTAGGTGTTTCTAGCCGACTTCAAAAAAGGATGAGGTTCTCATTTCGACTGTATGTCTTTTTTGTGTGTATGTTACGCGATAACTCCGGTATTTGTCCAATTTTCATGAAATTTTCATTTTTTTGTTGGAATGAGGGTACCTCCATAGTGGTCCCATTTAATTTTGAAGAAAATCATCCACCTCTAAGGGGGCTGTTCACGTATGAAAATGCACGTTTATAAATAGCGCCTAAATTTTATTATAAGGAGCAATTATTTTAATGGTTGATTTCGCTATTCTCCAATTCAAGGCGTTTTTCTCTCTCAATATGCTTTGAGTAGTGAGAACAAATTTTTTATTATCTCCTGTGTCAAGTTCCGTATAATGGCGAACTAGGGGATGAATCCGGGCTTGCGCACTTTCCGATAACCGATTTCAATAAAACTTGGTAATTATATGTAATTCCACGTACTTTAGAGGTCGGTTTTTTAGTACTCTGTACTGAGATTATGTAAAATCAAATGCATAATTATATCAAATTCACCTACCTCAAAGTTTGATGATGAAGCTTTCAAATATCTGCGAAGGTATAATACGCCAGTACACTAGTTGCTCCGAAATCTTTTGTAGGTGTATGGTAAAATGTGTCAACCGTATTTCATAATTTGATGGCTTTATTGTAATTTTTACATGAACCGTTATTAATAGATCTATTGAGCTGGCTTATATTCTATATAACCTGTTTTCCTCAGGTTTCATAAAATATATGAATATCGATTTTCAAACAAAGTCTATTCCATGTACAGTGTGGAAATATGAGACAGATAGGTCGCGAAGGCCAACTATTTTAAGCATCATAACTACAGGAAAATGATCCTAGAAGACTATCAACTGTCTGAATTTTGGAGGTATTTCGCTTAGCATTGATAGATTTAGAAATAAAATATTAGTCATCAAGGTAAAAGGCAATTTTTAACCGTCTTTAAAAAAAGGAGGAGCTTCTCAATTCGACTGTGGACCGATTTCGATGATTCTTTGTTTGTTAGAATCATTGACTTACAAATAAATGGACGACGGGTCTAATACAAAAACCACGAAAAAAAGTCCCAAGTCAACCTATTTAAACGTAGTGACATGTAAAGGAATATGAAAAAGCTAAAACGTTGAATTTAAATTGTAATGTCATCGCAGTACTGTCTAATTTTGCTTGCTTCGCTGTCAGTCGAACAAACGAAGACTAAAGCGTGAATGACGCTCTGTATACGATTTTAACGCCCTATAAGTTCGGACACTTTTTAGCGCGGACCCGACGTCCATATAATTGTAAGTCAATGGTTAGAATGAAGAAAATATTCCACCTCTAATGATGGAAAATAAAGGGATGAATCTAGTTTTATCACATAACTTTTTTCCACGCAATTCGATGATGTTTCTGTTAGGATCAACAGTTCTTTAGGGACCAACTGGGTTAAGTACTAGAAATGTCTTACATGTACATACAGTTTATTTGTACATTTTATACAAAATATATTATCGTAGCCTATAGTAAAGGCTGATCACTGATGTAAGTTGCCTATCATAGGTAGAGGCATCAGCTAGGAATATTCACCCCTTCAGCTGTGAGGAAGAGGGATGTAGTCTAGGCTCTACTCTATGAGTAGAATCACTGGCTGAATGAATAGTTTTGTAATTAGAATGTTTAGAAAATGAAGTAAGAGAAAAGAATGGAGCATCTTGACATTATGGAATTGTAACCCAACGCCGAAAGTGAAAGAATACAATAAAGTAATTTTGAAGTTTATTCCACTTTAAATTCATAAAAGTACCTCTCGCTACGCATCCTAAGCTACGCCCCAGTTACAGTACGAAGAATCCTTTTGGGAGCCATAGGTGCGGACGAGATGGTATGCCCCATTTCTCTGCCATGAGTACCCTACGTATGGATCTACGGACTAAAACCTACTCCCCATAAATTACTCTCTACAGACTCGAGGTTCTTACTCTTTTTAACCGACTTCAAAAAAGAAATGAGGAGATTATACGTTCGGCTGTATGTACGTTTTCAGATATCTTCGTCAATTGTGGACCGATTTTAAAAATTCTTTTCTTGTTTGAAAGGGTGCACTTTCGTGGTGGTCCCATTATCACTAAATCAGAATCTGATGACCCCCCATGAAAATCGAAGGAAATCCTCAAATTTTACAGGCATGTCCGTGTATTGACCAATTTATCCATCAATTGCGGACCGATTTTGAAAATTCTTCTTTTGTTTGAAAGGGTATACTCTCGAGGTAGTCCCTGATGCTGTTCCGGGTTCGTTCCGGTTATCACAAATGACTAATTATTTTCGGAAATAAAAGTAGACTTTTCACTTGACGCAATGCGTGTAATCAACAACTCATCATCACCATGATAACCAGAAAAATAAATATAAAATGTACATACAAAAGAGTTCGTAACAGTCCCATTGTCATCAAGAGGTTAAAATTTCATGAGAGGATTCCATGGAAATCGAAAAATCCCGATAAGCAAATTTTTGAGGTCGGTTTTATGTTCAATGAAAAAGTTTCAATTTTTTTTTTATTTTTGTTACTACTTACAACACGTTGGCCCACAGGTTTACTCGTTGTAATTAAAGTGAAAATAACAGTATTTAAATTTTACTGTCACAATAATTTTACACAAGTGCCCTGTGGACCAATTTCACTAAAAATTCGCTGAATGCTTTCCAAAATCTATGTACAGATTAAGGGTACTATTGGCCTTCCCACGTTTCTGCAGTGCATTAGGTATGTTTGCAGAAATGCTAGAAAACGATTTCTATACAACGATAAGGAAGAAGCCACAACTCAAGACTAGGAACAACTCTCTAAAAAGTTCAGTACCAAATTCATTGAGCCAATGCTTAGGATTTTTATTGGTGAGCTGGTGTAGCACGCCCTTGAATATTTACTAACATAGTATGTAAGTTTTTCTGTATGACTAACAAATGGAGCTGGTATGTATAAATTTTTCTGAATTTCGTGTACCTGGTGGAAAGGGACACGCGTCCATAACAGTTGCAGTGCCACTCAGAACATTAAATCGCAAAGATCTGAAGGGCACTCCCACTACGCCCGTCACCCTGAAACATAATTTGACAAGTTCCATGTGTCTACAATTTTGTCAGTACTCACCCTTACCCTTCAAAACCGGAACGCAGAAATTTAGTACGCTTTAGTTTAGTTATATAGCGGAAATTTAGTTAATACCAGTAAGTTAGAACCAGAAACAAAGATCACCAATAAGCATTAGAAAAATTCGTCTCGCAAACACTTGTTCCATAGATCAGTTGCGAGAGCGATAGCCCCGGTTTGGTATAAAGTAGTCGCTCTGGTTCGAGTTCAGCCGGATTCTGTATTTCGGGACGGGTTCTATATTTGTATATTATCATTATAATATTGTGTTCAGCGCATTTTGTTCGTAGACAATTTTCGAGTCTTCATGTATACGTTTTTTTTTAAATTATATTTTTCACATACAAAGTACATCCGTTATTGCAAAAGTTAGACACTCTCGTAATGCTCAGACAGGTTGGAAGACCACTTCATACGCGTTCAGTCTCTTGACATATTCAATGTTTGACTTGTGATGAATTCCTCTAAAAGTGATTCGTGATGCGTAACAGTCACAAAACCTTTTCAAAGCAAACAGAATTGCTTTTAAACTCAGTCGAAATATCAGCGTGTGATAATGGTGGATCATTCAAAGTTCTGACTTTGAATGATGCGCAACTCTGAAACAATTTCAATTTCGAGTGCTTATTGAAAATTTGTTCCATGGGCGAGTCACGAGATTTCCTTGTGAATTCCCAACTTAATTTGCTAGTACACGGTCTGGGAAATGAATTTAACACTGCGTTTTGCGGCTTTGGGAATCATTTTGCTGAGAACGGAGAAGGACTCCAGTTTGAATGCGAGAAACTTAATTAATTGCGTAATTTTCTATTGTATTCTATGAACACTTTAAAATATATATATATTTTTTTACGGTGCCGATATGTGCATAGTAAATTTAATCAAAGCATTTCGGGTCCCATCCGGACACATGCCTCTAACTAGTTTCTCATACTTAGTGAGAAAGGTCCAATCCTACAATTGCACTGAATGTAAGATAGTGGAGGATGTATAACATATCACGACGGAGTTTGGATAGCAATTCGGCAGATTTGGGTATTTGTAACATTTTCTTATCTTCCCCAAGACCGAAGGAAGCAAAATTGTTAAATTGATTAGTTGATGTGGGAATTAAGCGAAGCCCTTAGATGAGGAGCCTGTCATTATGGGGGTGAAATTTTCTAATTAAGAAAAAGCTTTCTTAAATAAAGATAAAATATATATTACTGCTAATTGCGGTACGGTCGGTGGTCAGTACGTACGAGTATGACATTTTAAGCTTTAGCGCGTGCGCACATATAGAAAACTCGGACTCACTTTGGATGTCGCTTCTGCACTAAGTCCGATACTAACCCGAGAGAATATGAATATCAAATTCAAATTCAAAATTCAAATTCAAAATAATCTTTATTTCATAGGTAAGCATTATTACACTTGAAATCGTCACAATGGTTAAACTCTACCGCTCATTCGTAAGGCAGATTCCCCTGAGAAGAATGAGCAAGAAACTCTAGGGGTTGCTCTTTGTAAATAACATTTACAATATTTTCTTATTTGAAACATCAGATTGAGACTACCTACTACCATGAGCTAAACGGGTTACTACCACGGATTTTTGTCATCCAAGTACGCAGAAGTTGTATAATAACCTTTAGTATAAAGTTTTTGTTTCACTATAGTTTTAAACCTCGTGAAAGGCAAATTTTGTATATCAACCGGAATCTTGTTATAGAAGCGTATACATTGCCCCTTAAATGATTGTTTGACTTTGTGAAGACGACTATCAAGAAAAGCTAGTTTATTTTTATTCCTCGTATTAATGTTATGTCTGTCACTATTTTTCATAAAGAAATTACTATTCCTTTTAACATAAATTATATTTTCATAAATGTATTGTGAGGCTAGTGTAAGAATGTTAGTTTCCTTAAACTTATCTCTCAAAGATACTTTGGGGCCCAGATTGTAAATTGCCCTAACTGCACGTTTCTGCAGGACAAAGATTCTATTGATATCGGCGGCATTACCCCAAAGCAAAATGCCGTATGTCATTAGACTGTGAAAGTAGCTGAAGTAAACCAATCTAGCGGTTTCGACGTCTGAAAGTTTCCTTATTTTATTAATCGCGTACACTGCAGAGCTGAGCCGTTTTGACAACTTACTTATATGGGGACCCCATTGCAATTTAGCATCTAACGTTATACCTAGAAATACAACTGTATCCACAAGATTCAATTTTTCGTTTCTAACTACAATGTTTGTAACCGTCTCTCTAACATTGGGTAATGTAAATTTCACACAATTTGTTTTTTTCTCATTAAGAAGTAGGTTATTAACAGCAAACCAATCAACTACTTTAGATATAGCATTGTTCACATCGTCATAGGAACATTGGTGCCTTTTAACTTTAAATAATAAGGAAGTATCATCAGCAAACAATACTATCTCATGTTTTATACCCTCCATAAGGCTAGGTAAATCATTAATATAAACTAAAAACAAAAATGGTCCTAGAATTGAACCTTGAGGGACACCCATGCTAATTACAGACCCTGACGATCTCGTACCGTTAACATCGACCCTCTGTACCCTACCACGCAAATACGATTTAAGAAGGTCGAGGTCACGTCCCGCCACACCATAATGGCGAAGTTTCCTGACCAGTGTATCATGGTGCACACAATCAAAAGCCTTGGAAAGGTCACAGAATACACCAATAGCATCATGTGAGACTTCCCATGCATCAAATATATGATTAATCAACTCTACACCAGCGTCGGTTGTAGAGCGACCCCGAGTGAAACCAAATTGTTTAGGAGACATTAAATTATTACTATAAAAATGTGCACACATCTGATTTAGAATAATTTTTTCAAATATTTTACTGAGAGTTGGTAGTATTGATATAGGTCTGAAATTGGTGGGGTCAGAAATACTACCAGATTTGAAAAGTGGAATAACTTTACTTTGCTTCATGAGGTCAGGAAAGACACCATCATCAACATATTTATTAAAGACACAGGCTAGGTAAGGCGCAATACAATCAACTATAGAACTAATTACTCTGACTGAAAGACCATCAAGATCAGCAGTATTTTTTATATTTATAGACTTAAAGGCTTTAACAATATCGTTTGGAAATACATGACGGAACCTTAAATTAGTGATACTAACTGCATTATTTTCTTTTAGTAAGGATTCAGCGGCCGTGGGAGATGAATTTAACGAATTAGTAGTCAAAATTGGAATGTCGGTAAAAAAATTTTCAAATATTTTAGCAACTTCTGCGTCTGTGTTTACAATTTTGTCATTAAATCTTAGTTGAAAATCTAAGTTACGAGGTTTGACCCTTCCAGTTTCGCTATTTATAATATTCCAAGTCGTTTTTACTACATTCGCGCTGCTTTTTATTTTATTATTAATAAACATTGCTTTGGCTGCCACACAAACACGTTTAAACATTTTCGAATATTTCCTAACAAAATCATTAAAACTGTTACTAGTGTTATAAGTTCTTTCATCGTAAAGATCATATAGCCTTTGTCTACTTTTGTGAATTCCCACAGTCGCCCATTCACTAAATTTCAATGAATTATTAATAGTTATGATTTTGGACTTAAAAACATTATCACGTTCACTTTTCACTATGTTGAAAACTGAATTATATAATTTATTGGGATCGTTAACGTACGGAATGTCAGTAAGTTTAAGCATTACGTTATTTCTATAAGCTTTAAGTCGACCATTATTTATCGGAACACATGTGATATCCTTTTTCGGCATTTTGTCAACAGTTATATTAAAAGTGGCCAATTGACCGCAGTGATCTGAAGTTAATTTATTTATAATAGATTTATTACTAGGTACGGCGTTGGTATAAATGTTGTCTAAACAAGTGGCAGTAGTAGAAGTTATTCTAGTAGGCACCAAAAAAAGATTCACAAGGTTATAACATTGGAAAAATGACATGAGCCTACTGCTAGCACTGGAATCTTCTAATAAGTTAACATTGAAGTCACCACAAACAGCAATATATTTATTTATATTATTTAATTTGGCTAAAACTTCATCTAATCTTTTTTCAAATAGTTCGTAAGATGAATGAGGGGATCTGTACACGCTTAATATAACAAGCCGTCCAAGCTCTATGCAGGATATCTCTATAGTCCGCTCAATAGATAGGCTCTCAATATCTGTACGTTCTTTAAATTTTAAATTATTTTTAATAAGAATTAAAGAGCCGCCATGAATAGCTTTTTCTCTGCTGAACGAACTAGCCACCTGGTGATTGTTGAAGCTAAACATGAATTGATGTTGTGATAGAAAGTGGTGTTCAGTAATACAAAGAATATCAATATTGTTACAGTTAATAAATAATTCTATTTCTAGCTCTTTGCCTTTCATGCCTTGAATATTTTGGTGCACCAGGTTTAATCACTTGGACACCTAGATAGAAAATGATCCCTGTGACATTTCGGACCGTCACTTCTAGGATTCGGAACTGATACAAATCGGACGTGCGCAAACATTGTAACCACTCAGAAGGTAACCTATCACAAAGTCGAACATTTTTTTGTCCGAAATAACGTTTGTTCGGATTTTCATTACACCGAAAACCGAATTATAACGAAACAGTTGTTCTTTCAGGATACGTTGTATGTTTATCGCAAAAACACGATTAGGTTCGATTAGATTAGGTTTAAAAGAAAAAACATTTTCCTCCCAAAATTACTTTCGAGGTTATGAAATTTCGACCAAACGCTATTTCTGGAAAATCTCACTTCGGACTATGGCATTACGCCCGTCACCTTGAGACATAAGTTAACAAGTCCCATGTGCCTATAATGTCACCAGCACCATTACCCTTCCAAACGGGAGCGCAGTAATGCTCACATTACTGGTTGGCGGCAGAAATAGGTAAGGTGGCAGTACTAACCTGGGCGAATTCTTTCACAAGGAGCTCTACTGCTATTAAATGTCGAAGAAAATAAAAGACCTCAGTGTTATTTAATCCTTTATTTTATGTCCTTTTATGTATTTTCAGCTCACAGAAAAGTGCTATACTTACGTAAAATTAAATAATTTTTTTTCGGAACGCATTTGTTGGTATTACCGAAATATACAGTGGGTTTTTTTATAAACCGGGACAGTATGGAGAAATCCGAAACCACAGGAGATTCAGGAAAACTATTAGGTCCCTTTTTGTGAAAACAATTTTGGCGTACATTGATTTAAACGTTCACAATTTTCACAAATTTACGTGGTACATAAAATACGTTTTATACACTGATTAAGTTCCGATTTTTAAATCAAGTAATTTTTGCATAGTCAATTTTTCGGTCCATCGTGTGTTCATTTGGAATGACCAATATTGACATTTTTTTAAGCTAATCGACTCTCGTAAGGATCTCTTCACTGTACCAGATGAAAAAAATCGCGATTGTAGATCTACTATAGTAAGTAAAGCAGGTCAGACTTTACTGGACATATTCTAATTTATAGTGCCGCAGGTTAATTCGAAATATATTTAGAATTAACCTGCTGCACTAGGAAGAACCTGTATCGCGGCTGCCATGGACCAGATCTCTCTTCTTCTTTGTCAGTCTTCTGTTGCGAAAGCTCTGGTACTAATCATCATCATCAACTTATTTATACGTCCTACTGCTGGGCATGGGCTTACTCTTAGACGAGGTGTTAGGCTATTAGCCACCACGCTGGCCCATTGCAGGTTGGGGACTCCACACATTTTTCGAAGGTCGTGAACCTTCTTCGATTTGCAGGTCTCATCTCAACGTTTTCCTTCAACTTAAAGCTCATGGTAAATTTAATATTAAATTGGTATTAGCACAGGAAAAGACAATGGCGAACTCCCATACAAACTTTTGTTGACATAATTTGTATGCGTATGTTTATGAAAAATATTTGAAAACATAGAGTTGAAATTCTTGTAAAAATTTTGTATACTGGTATGGTCAAAAGGCATGAAGTTAAGCCATAACAAAAAAACTGAGTTAATTAATAACATATCACAGACTATTGCGCTAGTAACTCGGACACAAATAATTTTTTTGTGAAACGTGCCATCTATCCCTGATTTTGGGATTTTGGGAACTTTTTTGTTAGTTTTACCATTTTCTCGCGTGGCATTTTTGACTTTATTTTTTGTAATCTTTTATTAGCTTATAACATATCTGTCGAATAAGTACATTTGATATTACGTGAAATAAATGTGGACCATTATCCATACGTAGGTACTGTAATTCCTTTTTGGGCGGCTAGACGTTGCTCAACGTTAAGAAACTAAGAAACTCATAGTTGTAGATATCAGTCCAGTTACATACTAATTAGTAATTACAGTTTATTTTAAATATGGGTTTTTTTTCAGACTTAGACAGGCGGCTATTATAATTTGTAAAACCTAATGAGTTTATTTTATTCAAACTTGTAATGAAGACATTTAAAGACGCTAATGAATTATTTTAACTATGATTTTGCCATTGTTAATCCCATTTTGAAATCAGGTAATTCGTAGCCTATCACATTTTTATTTTTGTTGCTGCTACTATTAATTTTTATAGCTACAATATTTTTAGTACTAAATTTACCCAAATCATTATTTACTTTCGGTAAATTATAGAATAGAATTATTTATTTCGGACCATGATCCATAATAGTGTTAGTAATACGGTACATTTTTTTTACGTGCTCTGGTTAGTACAATACAAAATTACTGAATGTTAGTGAAAAGTGAGTCTAGACCATTACCCTACGCACGTGTAGTTGCACCCAATGTAGTTGGTAGGGGCAGGCCAGCCTATTGGCAACAACGGCTAGGATGCCATTAGCGCTGCCGCGCACACGCATCATGAGTGAGGCAGCCTTCTTGCGCATAATGGCATGAAAGCCATCTGTGTGTGCCTCCGTGAACATGATGACCGGATGCACTACAGTGTCGCGGCAGCACCATTACCATCCTAAAAGCGTTGTTATATTGCACCCTTAACGTATTCAGGGTTCTCTGCGTATACTTCACCCACAGGCTGCTTGTGTAAAAGTTTTTTCAATGTGCTTTAAACAATGAAATATACACAGGAAATTATACACAGGATTTGATTACGCCCTTTTTTAGGATACGAATAATAAATAATACCTTAACTCGAGATTATCCTCTGGGATCTGTTAAGAAAGGTTCCAACTAATTCATATTAAAGGTAAATGTAAAAAGATATGTGTAAAATATCTCCTCTTTGTATTTTCCTTTCAGACAAATAACAGATAATAGCAATTGTGATAATATAAAATTATGTCATGAGTTATGAAAGAGGCGAGGATATAAAGTAAGAATATTATACTTGGATTTCTGTTGCATTTTGTTTCTAAGAGCGATGCCACACGATGCGTAGCGTCGGGGCGTTGCGACGCCTGAGCGTTAACGCTGTGTGTGTGTAGTACAACAGTACTACATATAAATTAGAATTACCTGCCACATGGTCAACCTGGCACAAGGCCGTCAGCGGCTTACCACCTTTACGGAGGAGCAACAGACATCGCGGATCATACGCGCGAAGAGTGCCCAGCTTGGGCTGAACCTCGCTCTACGTTGTCTGCGATAGAAGGGGCAGACCTATCGCTGCCAGGCTTGGCGAAAGTCATGGCAGAAAGCGAAGAGGTCTGCAAGGCAGTTAGGACTTTCAGTGGTGCCGTCATAACGCTGAAGGAAGCGGCGGAGAGGGAGCGGAAAGAAGATGTCAACTCGCATCCAATTCACCGCAGGCGACGGGTCCGTAAGCGGCTACACCATCTTAGTCGCATGCCGCCTTATGGGGGACCAGCGAGTAACGGATCGTGGATCTGTTACCCGTAACGAAGGGTCCCATGTTCGAAGGTGCCCCTGGAGTTCCGGGGCACCTACAGCGGAGAGAATGGAGTAGGTTCGCCGACTCCTGTGGAGAACCCGCAAGGGCAATCGCAGGCGGGATTGCGGAAGTAGGCAACCCCGTTTACCGTGACCCCTTGTCTGCGTCGTGAGGAATACCTCAGGGGTGCGTGTATGTGTATGCCGAAAATCTATTAAAATACAACACACACGCATAACTCGTATGCAGTGTATACGTGTATTGTTTTAATAAGTTTTACTGCGGGTGTTTAGTCGATTCTTTGCAAAATTCTTTAGAAAATCAAATGTTGTTTTGTAATGTTATAGTTTGTGCTCTACAAGGACTCGATGGTACAAAATCGCTACATATACAATATACATATTTTTCGATACAAATTATAATGTAACACAAAAGTGTTTAACTTCTATCTATTTGTCTCTCCATTTATTTTTGAGAGTGAACATCGAGTGAAACCTCATGTGTTGATATTTTCCCGTATATTTATTTTCATACTATAACGAATTTCCTCTCCGTGACAATAATATTGATTTTAATTTACTTGAGTGTAGCTGTGCCTCGGATGTGGCCCCATCGTTGAGACACAATTTCTCCATTACTTTGAAAGTATTGGGCTGTTACGGACAGCCTTTGGCTTCTGGAGATTTATTTAAGTATTTTTTATTGAAATAAAATACGTATACAGTTAAAAAACCGTCAGTAGCCCAATTCAATAATGGTTAGAGTTATATAACTAACTACATTTTATTAGACAACACATTGCTTCACATTCACATTGACGTTGCTCTGATTCCAAAGTAAGTCCTTACTTAAAGCACGGTACCACAAACACCTAGCCATGAAACAATATAGAAAATTTAGGTTCTAAATTGACCCAGGTGGGGCTCGAACCCGTGAGCATGGAGATGGTGACACCATGAAAACCGACGTCCAAACCACTCGACCATGGTGGCAAATGATTTATACTTATGGAGGTCGTCAAGTACAAGTAGAGTTACGCAAATGTAAGACCGGACTATCCCAGTCTTGGTCTTGCGTCAGTACACGTAGTCTTGGTATTGGTCTTGGTTTTACTGTAAGAGTCTCGCAAGTCTTGCTGTTTAATATTGATGCGAGATCAAGATGTCGTATATTTTTGAAATTCCTTGAATGAAAGTCATTTGAAAAAAACGAGATGTTCTAGTTGGCTAGCGCAATCGAATCAAGTTTGTGCCTACGTGTACGTAAAAGCGACGGAAGATGGACGCTCACCCAACGCGCAAGCGAGCAATCTTTTTTATAAAAAATTACACATTTTGAAAGAAATTCCGTTTGAAGCCGCCATGGTGGTCGTATCGAATTTTATAAAAACCTAATTTTCATACCTATTTCGAGATTTCTCACTCATAACTGATAATATCAACGCTTGTCGGCAAGTGAAACTCATTTTTGAAGACCAGAATCTATTTGTGGTGAGTTCTGCAGGCTCAGAATCCAGAAGTCACAGCTTTGAAGATCAACGTACGTGCGTGTAGCATATAGCTAATTGGTTCACATCGTTTTCTCAATCAAACTTACCCAATTACGATTAATTCCATGAAATATAAAGAATTTCTCGTACACTTGCAATTATCTATTGTTACTTATTAGGTACGAAAAAATACTGATACCGATTGTCGTAAACCGAAGATTGACATGATAATTTATCATAATATTTGACGATGACCAGTGTCATACCAAGTATTACGATTAATAACGATTCTTTTAAACTTTATTGTAATAAAATTTATGGAGAAAACTAGACAGCGTCAAATGGTGCACGGTAACACTAACAGTAGCTTTGTATTGGCGGTTCTGGTCCACGCGTTATGCGTTAATATGATTCGTATCTATAATCCTTATGGTTATATATATAAGAGCGAGAATGGTTTGTGGGTGTTTAAAGGGGCTTTGTGGGAAGTTATGTCGTTTTGATTCTGAGTGTGGCAACGAACTCTCCACAAGGCCCCTTTAAACACCCACAAGTCATTCTTGCCCTTATACATACCCATAACTAACGATAATCATCTTGCATTTTTGTGACATATGGCCTTGAGTACTCTTTGGGGTTTTTGGTATACCGTACACTTAAAAAAAAAACAAAAATCTAAAAAAAACTGCGAATCGAGAGAGCCTCCCAGCCCAGAGTTTTGTTCTTGCCCAAATCTTGCAGGGCTGGTCTTGGTCTTTCAATTTTATTATATAAAGTTGAGTTTAGAGTAGAGCTCTATCCCGGCAAACCAAAACACTGCAAGGCCCAGTACAATGTGTTTTATAATTTCATTACAACAAGAATCTTTTAGTTGTAATCAAGGGAAAAGAAATTTATGCGTTTTTAAAAAGAAATAGCATATTGATTTTTATTGGATATCATGATTGTTGTACTTCCATGATATAAATTTATTTTTAACCGATTTCAAAAAAAGAAGGAGGTTCTCAAATCGACTCTATGTTTTTTTTAATACAAAGATCAATCACAGGAAAATTCATTCATTTCATATAGATATATGTGTGTATAAACCATGAAAAAAGGTTTACTCACAATGGCAAGGAAAAATAAGAACTACGTGAGAAATAAATTAGTTCTTTTTTATACGAAAGGTATTTTTTGGGATGCAATCATAGCAGACGCGGCGACCGAATTCACCCTTTTGTGGTATATTCCTGCAACCCAATTTGCTACGTTCATTATGTGAACAGCTTCGAAGTGGAATTCTTTACCGGGTCCTGTATTTCCGGAAGATACAACTAGCAAATATTTATGAACAGGCATGTTCTAGGTGAACTTAAAAGTTGTCAAGACATTTGCATTGAAAATAGTTGACAATGAACGCAAGCACCTGATGCAATGTTAACAGTAATATTGCATCACTGCAATATTGCACACTCTCTATGTTCGTAATTTTTTTTCTGTCATAGAACTGTTTACAATTGTAATTTAAATCTTTATTAATGGTAATAGTGTTTTCTATACAATATTGAGCAATGCGCGTTATCGCAGGAGGCATAAAGTATTATTTGTGAAATATTAAGGCGTACAGATCTGTGCGCTGCGTGCGCGCATACCGTTATCCAACATCGTTTACGGGGTTAGTCAGCGAATATAGATTATAAGAAAAATGAAATCCTTTTATACACATTTTTAAGACTTTAAAGGCCTGAAATATAGGAATGCATTAGTCTAGGATTAAATGAAATTAATAATATTGAACAAAATCCAGATTTTATTTAAAATAATAAAAGTTTTCTATATCACATTCTTGCTTTGTAAACAATAGGGCGTTCGGTAACTTTCATTCGATAATTGTAGCCTTTGCTGGTCGAGAAGTACGAGTACAGGTGTGACGTCATTTCGGTTCGGTTTCGAATACGACAGTTTGACGTTCAATTCGGTTATAGTGAATAAAAATGAAAAGAAATTGTTCGATATCTAATCGAATCGGTCGACAACTGAGTTATCGTAAGGTTCTGAATCAACCTGCTGATCCGAATCCGAGAAATGGCGGTCCGAAATATCACAGAGATCGTTTTATGTCTAGGATTACAAGCGATATTAGTATTTTCTCGGATTCGCACCGGACTTAGTGCGCAAGCGACATCCGAAGTCATTCCGAGTGTTCTAGATTTGTATACTCTTGGATTCGTAACGAATACCAATCGGATGCAGTGCAACCCCGCAGGACTATCGACTACAAGTTTACTTACATTGAAATTAAAAAACATCCTAATTTCAACAGGGAAGATGGTTTCTTCGTACCACCAGTTTGGGATCCAGTATTTCCTCTAATGAAAAATCCCAAACAGACATAAGACTGCAGTACTAATTAATATGTTTTAGTTTATTCTAATTTCTATTAATAATTAATAATAAATTAAACTTAATAAAAAATTCATTCAATAAAATAATTTGTAAAACTTAATGTAGCGTAAATTGGAATGTTTTCTTTGTAAAATTAAAAATAAGGTATTTAATTAATAACTATTGTAACTATAGTGAAAAAATAAGGTGGTTTGCATCAATATTAGACATAACTGGTTGAAGACTGTACCACCTCAGTCAACCGTGATCATGGGACCTGTAAAGGGCCCGAAACATTGGTTTGTTGGAAAAAACAAATATACGCGATTTAAATCCGGAAAAATAGTTTCATTTCCTATACAAGTTTACTTTCATGACTTTTTTATTCGCTCTGCATGAACGAAGTATTCGGATCGGACGGGGTACTATAGATACAGAACTACGGCGGATATTGAACCAACCTAGCTCGAGTTCATAAAAAAGCAACTCGAGTTGAGTGTTAATTTCGACAAACACTATTTCTACTCGACAGTACTTTGACTACCTACACATTAATTCAACGGAGCACTACTTCGACAAAACACATGTATTCCACAAGTCACTATTCCCGCAGAACATGAAATCGACAAATAACTGCTTAACTAGTTATAATTATTTCGCAGACATATTCGTTGTGGGAGTAACTCGAGTTAAATAACTTGACTCGCCCATCACTAATTATAATGTATCCGTAGTTATTGATTTATCTGTTAGTTTAGTAATCTCGTAACATATGCAAAAAAATACAGACGAATTGAAAACCTCCTCCTTGAAGTCTGTTAACAATAAAGACAAAAATGTCATTAAGTCGTGTACACTATTGCACAAGCAAACTTTCTCTTAAAACCTTCTCCGACCTTGTTTCGAGCCGGAGAATATCCACTCTTCACCACTTATATGTATGTACCTTTAACTACCCAAGAATCCTCATTATTCATAAAGCAATTACGTCAAAGACAACGTAGTAGACACCCGTTAATAAGTGCATAATTATTCTGCCCCTACACAATCTTAATATTTGCAGCTTAACTCCAGAGAGCTCTTAGTTGAGACGTCGTCTTATGCGAGGACACGTTCGCTACGTACTTGCTTCTGGCACATTTTATAAGTACTGACATACTAAAAAGACGAAGTGTACAAACGGAGTAACGCAAAAGGGAAGATGTAAACCGTGACCGTGGCAAGTAGCTACTCTTTCTACATTAGTTCTGAATATAATGACCCACCCTACCGACCCTTAGGGTATAGGGCACTATAACCTGTGCGTGTACCTTCTAAGTTCAGGTTCAGACCAAATCAGCCAGCTTACAGGGTTGTCACAGACCGTTGCCGCTGACTTCGTCCGGTTCTAAAGAGGCTAGTAAGGCGTAGGAAGTGGCAGTAAGTTACTAAGTTTTAGAAGCAGTAGAGTCCTTGAATAATATTCATCCACGGAAGCACTGCCACCTTACCTAATTCTGCCACCAACTGAACTTATGTGTCAAGGTGACGGGTCAGTGGCAGTGCCCCTCAGATCTTTGCGATTTAAAGCTCTGAGTGGCACTGCAACTGTTATGGACGGGAATGTAGCTTTTCACCAAGGCGCACGATTTGTTTGTCCCGTCATTTCGTATCATAAAACAAAAAAGCAAGTGTGCATGTTGGACATAGGCTTGGTATTGTTAAACTCAAACAATTAAAACGTTCATTGAGCGAAAACAATGTGATTTCTTTAAAATGTCCATAACACGTTATAAGTGGCATTTATGAAAATAGTCGACTGGGAAAGCTCCCGTATTACCACAATGCCATAACGTCAAATATCATAAGAGCCTCGATGTAAATTATGTTTTAAGTTAGCCACAACACGTTCTCGCTATTTTAATAAGTGTCACAACACGGATAACGTGTGATGGATTTTTAAAAAGACCACAACTGGTTGTCGACGTTTTTTCGCTTAATGAACGTTTTAGTTCTTTGAGTCTAACATTATATTATACAAGTGAACGTAAAACGTGATATCACAGGAGAAATAAATCGTTTTATAAAAGTTGTGTCTGTAATTGGATCTGGAGTATTACATCCAATTACACAATCGAATGTAGTTTTGTGCAGGGAGGATTTAGGGGTCAATTTTGGTACTATTAATCTCTCTTTCTGATCTCAGAAAATCAACTACGGGCTTTATAGTGCGATTCCCAAGTTCTTTCTGTGTGGTGGTTGTCTACTGCTGTTCTATAGAAAAGTGTCAACGATTTACATACATTGAACTTTTTATATTCAAGGCTACGGTGAAGAAGGTTCTAAAATCTCTCACTAGATGTCACTAGTGCAGCTGAATACCGAAAGATCCAGTACAATGATCTTTAACAAAAACACGTAGGAGAATTTCGAAAACTCGATAAATTGACCCGTAGCTTAGTTGGTAGGAGAAATGCCAGAGAACCTTATACATAACGAGTATAGAGTCATCAGCTCATAAGACCTTTGGTGACTCACGCGGGAAGTATTTTTTCCTTATACATACACACATCTCCACATTCATGCTTTCTACTAGATTTCTGGGTTCATGTTTTTATTTAAACATGTTTGTGACATGTGAGCTCCTTACATCGTAATCCCACCTTTTCATCGCCTTTTCTTTGGTTCCTGGCCACTCGTTTTTAAATTTTAAGTCGTTCCTTAATTCCTTTATCTCGCCATTCTGATTTTGTTTCGTTTCGTCGTCACTCCCAGTCCGATCGCAGCGGCGAACACGTCTTCCCGTTAATTTATTGAACCGTTTTTAACTAGTTACCAAAAATCTTTTGCGCAATAAACTTTTTAAAGATCACAAAGAGTAATAATATGAGTTTTATAATATTTATAAAACTGGATTTATTACCACCATTTCTTTACCCTTTTAAATTTTGAACTTTTAAACTCGCTAAACAAGATATGTGGAGGCTGCGGAGGTTGTGGAGGCTACTACACTCTCCAGGCTCTACAGGATATCCTTAAGCGGTACCACCACTAGTGCCAGCAGCGCTCTTTACGTTTTGAAGTTAATACTCTGCTTTTATGAACTATATTTCGGCTTCTGAAAAATAATTTCGAAAAATAATAGTTGCTAGCGCCATCTATTGATTAACGACGTCTATCTTCCTGGACATAGAAAGAAAAATGTACGTAGTGATTAGACCGTGAGCAATATTTCGGTGCAGTATGGTCGTGGGTTCAAGTCCCACCAGGTCAAAAAAGTTTTTCTATGTGTTCGAGCATTGTACTAATAATCATCATTGAATCAATATGAATAAAAAGTATTGACATAATTAGTGTGTGGTGTGTGTGTACTATTACAATGCTTAATTACTATCCATAAAAGGGATAATAATGATGTGGCAGTTACGGTAGCGCTTATTATTGCATCAACATGCAGTTGCATGTCGATAATATTCCTTAAAATCTCATTAGTAGCAATTTGCTTCAAGTTTGTGAAGCTTACCCTTATTACTTCAATTACGTAACTTTGAAGAATAGAGTACATAGTGTAATATCATAATTAAGGCACTCGTAAGTCCGCAAACACATCTGTTTGCTTAGTTATTTATGTGTGTTAAGACACACGCAGCTGGAGCTCTCTAAGCCATTACTAACATGACAAACAAAACTAACATTGTGACGGTGGGAGCATTTAATTAAACTAATGAATTTGCTATATTCTCATCTTCAGGCGCTTTAGTCTCGAGTAAAATTATTTCAGGCATAAAAATCTACGATTATAATAATAATGTAGTTTTTATATCTTCAATATTAGTATTTTTTTTATAAAATGTAAGTGCGTTGACCTCCATTTCACCTGAAGGAAATTGACGGTAAGGTCGACGTTGAAGCATGTATTGCACACGTAAATAATGCCTATTCACTCTTTTCGCCGAAAAGGCCCAAGTTATAGTGTTCAGGGAATAAATCTGTGTTAAACTAAACTGCGCTTCTCAGTGCCGAGAAATACGCATATGCGCAGCTCTCGTCCTCGTTGTGGACTATTTGCTCTTAAGTCCTCTAGGAGAAATTATGGCATGCTCTCTCCTTTATAGCCATTATTCTACAATTATAATGAGTTTTTGTTGGAAGTTGATATTTTCTAGATCTGTCTAAGTACAAATTTAAGAAGACGGTTTATGAAATATTGGGTATGGCAATGTAGTGAATTGTGAAACTGTTTTTAAAATATACTTTGTTTATTAAGTTTGTTTGTTTTTTAAATTAATTCCATTTGTCACCATTGTTTTTTTTAAATCAATAGCGATGATATTCCATTTAAATATTTTATTTATTAAAAAAAAGTTAAATTAAAAATAAGGTATTTAATTAATAACTGTTGTAACTATAGTGAAAAAACAGGGTGGTTTGCATCAATATTAGACATAACTGGTTGAAGACTGTACCACCTCGGTCAACCGTGACCATGGGACCTGTAAAGGGCCCGAAACGTCGGTTTGTTTGAAAAAACAAATATACGCAATTTAAATCCGGAAAAATAGTTTCATTTCCTAAACATAATACTTGTATATTAAACATTACGAACATTGCAAAATTGCGTTAACCATCAAAGTGAAATTAGTTGCAGCAAATATACAACGCAACGACGTACAGAGAGAACAATATACAATGAGTTAACTTCTTTACAACTGCGCTAGAAATTTTAGTAAACTTCTCTTGTAGTGTAACCACATATGTAGTGTGCAAATAAGGAACCGCTAAAATGACCTACGGCCTGATCATGAAATTAAGCTTGGAGTTCAGATTGTGTGTATTTTATTAGTGATACAAAAATCTAAGAAAAATCCTTTGACTCGACTGGACTCGGTCCAACGACGGTTACCTGAACGTGTCTATGGATCAAGCAGACGTTACGAATTTCTCCATGTTGGTTGCGGATCTTTGTATTTGGTTATTTGTCCAAGCGTCACCTGCGAGAACTTGTTCAAGTTTCTTCACACAATTCGATTCCTATGACCCGACTTGCGAGTCGGGTGAATATCATTGTAGTAAAAATATCATGATCCAAATTTTTACAATGCTAAAGTAACTTTTTTTTATAATATCAAGTGACAGGACGAACATATCATGCGCTACCATCAGGCGCATGACTTGTTCTTGAGCTCTTTAAATCGCAAATATCTGAGGCGTACTGCCACTGCGCCCGTCACCCTGAGACATAAGTTGATAAGTCCCATGTGCCTGTAATTACACCAGTACCCTGGAACACAGTAGTGCTAACACGGCGGCAGAAATAGATAAGGTGGCGACTTTCTTGGATGAACTCTTTAACAAGGAGGTCTGCCGCTCCTAAAACTCTCTGTGTCACATTTTCACGACTAAACCGCTGAACCAACTTTGATGAATTTTGGTATAGAGACGGATGGCACCTAGGAGGCTACATACATAGGCTACTTTTTGTCATGAAAATAAATCTTAAAGTGGATGAAATAGGGGATAAATTATTGTGTAGAGAACCAATAATTTGTAATGTAAATGGCACAGTAGGCTACTCAAAGTACTTATTCTATGCAGACTAAGTCGCGGGTCGGGTACCAAATTAGGAATAGTTTTTTTGTAGTTTTTTTTATGTAATATATGTGATTAAACATTTCACATGCCACTTTCTTTCTTTCTTTCTTCTTTCAAGTTAAACGTAGTTATTAGAAATGTTAAAAAAGCCCATAGAAAGAGATTCATATACTTCACGCCCTTTACCCGTCTAAGTAAATAAAGGCCACCTTTGACCTCATCAGAATACATCATTGTTTTCATTCATGCTCATCGCTTAAGGATACTTTTGACCTGACCTTTTCTTAGGACGCCCTCAATTTGGTTGTGGTAAATTCAACTTGGTCGACCCTTACCACTTCTGCGGTCACGCTCGCCTTATAGAATGAGATGGAAAACGTTTCCACATTATTTATTCACCAGTATTACATTTGAATAGTAGAGTTGCACCTGGACTTGATGGTAGGAGTACTTTTAAATATAGGAAGAAGTTATAAGTGTGATCACCTTTTGTTTGGTTTTACGGGGTGAGTATACGAGTGGTCCAGCAAAAGGCAAAAAATATATTTTGATCAAGTAGGTAACAACATTGGTGAATTTACAGGCACTATGATGGTTGATAACGCACACACTCAAATAATAACGCACACACTCAACATAGCCCCGCACTAGGGAAACCTTGTGTCGCGGGTGCCATGGACACACACATAGACAACCACAAATTACACCCAAACTCACGAGAGAAATAAATGTAGGCCATACACATATTTCTCCCGGCCTGGGAATCGAACCCAGGACCACTGCATGGCAGTCCGGCATGGTAACCGTTCGGCCACCGAGGCAGTTAAGTTGATGACGACCGTGTGTCCCGTCACTTGGTATTACTTGGTAGACAAGTCGTGTTCCTGGTGGTAAGCGACCTGAGATGCCTGTCCGTACCGGTTGCAGTGTCACTCAGTGCTTTAAACCGCAAAGATCAGAAGGGCACTGCTAGTGCACCCATCACACTGAGATGTAAGTTGACTAGTCCCATGTGCCCGTAAAATCACCCCTTCAAAACCGGAACGCAGTAATGCTCACATTACTGCTTGGCGGCAGAAATAGTTAAGGTAAGCTGGCAGTACTTCCCCGGACGAACTCTTTCACAAGGAGAATCATAAACAAATGAAAACATAAAATTAAACATATACGTCATTTTTTTCTGATTGTCATACGATGAAAGTACGTTTGACGTATTATCACGTGTATGCTTATTACGTCTAGGGTAGGAATTATTATCTTTCTATTTCTCTCGATTTACCAATCTTTTATTTGGTTAGAAGGATATAGAAAATCCTGCCCGTCACGTCAATCATGGTAACACCACCTGCAAGCAACCGAGGTTTAAAACTAACAAAGGAAATTCAATTTTCATTGTACAACGGCCGGAAACATTTTTCCTAAAGTTTAGGCGAAAATAAGATTTACTGACGTCACGCCACATTTTTGTGGCATTACCTACTTACTTTAGTAGAAATTTGCAATGAAAATGTGAGTTGATTTTCATTGTAAGTTTAAATTTTTGCTCACGTCGTATTTAATTTAGTGTAAAGTTCCGTGGTTGTGTTCGCGACGCAGTAATTATAGAGGTGTGTAACATAAAACATGGTAATTATATAGGTTAAACAAGTAAGTTTATTCCCACTAGTTCTGTTTTACAGTTTTGTTGTCAGAACTACTGGTACTTTTTTCCCATTTGTTCTGTTAATAAATAGTTAGTTTTCTTCGCAGAACTACTGAAAATTTTCTCTCCCACTAGTTCTGCGTACGCGTTTTCAGTATAGAGTTGTACCTACTTGAAGGCATGAAAACTTGATGCGTAATCATAAAAGGTATTTTTTTGAAGCGCATCGAGTATTAATTATAATATGCTCGATGGGTAAGCGACGTGTCGCTTTCCGTAGCAGTTGCTGTGACACTTAAATCGCAAAGATCTGAGGGTCACTGCCTACACGTCTGTGACCCTGAGACAAAAGTTGAAACGTCTCATGTACCTGTAATGTAATTGCGAACCTTACCCCTTCAAAACCAGAACGCAATAATAGCTCACATTAAGAAAGGTGGTAGTACTTGGACGAATTGTATTGTGAATATATGGAGCTCTACTGCCACTTTTGTTTTAGTTGATTGAGTCACTTCTTGTGAAGGAATTGACCGGACCGGTGTAATAATGAAAGCCTTTTCCTGGAACCTCTTTTTTTCTGATGTAAAGAAACAGGAATATCTTTAGCCTCAAAGGCCGGATCCTAATTTGTATTATTTAGGAGGATTTGATCTTAGTAATGCTTCAAGATTGTAGTGATACGCACGTCCGTTCAAGCTAGTAATCGTAATACAGGTATTTCGGTATGGAATAATTAGTCAATACATCACTTTTAGTAATAAATTGACCTAATTCGATGAGTCATTAGTATTTATGTAGTTTATTTTAAAAAAAAAAAAAAAAAAAAAAGTTTATTTTATTTTCACTTTGGAACGCATACGTACGTCACTCATTCGGCTAGGGCCCATTGACAACTAGCGTCACAGTCTTGTTTTCGTTGTGACTTTAGCTGAATGGGATCCATTTGCATACGCCACAGCCGCGCACATGTCAGTATAATTTTATGTAACTTATTGTTTAAATGTTGTTACGCTGTTATTTATGTTTTTATTTATATTCGTATTTTTGTCCCTTTTTTGCAGTGTGGCGTTACAATAAATGGTTTCTATTTCTATTTTAAATTTTTTTCTTTCTTTTTAATTCGTTAATTAATATTTTTGGGAAACAGAAACACATAACTTTACGATTTATTTCGTAACAATATACGTGCCTTTAAAGAGAAACAATTTTTTTTCACACTTGCACGTAAATAGTATGATTACATGCAGACTAACTCGACTATAATACCCCAAATAAAACCCTCGGCCCTTTTTCTTCTCATTACCAACCATGGCTGTATTTGAAGTAACGTTTTATCTCTGCGCTCTTTAGTGGGAGAGCGGGTCTAAGCCGGCTTGTAATGCTTACATCTCCGCCAATAGAGGGCCCCTTTATGAATGACATATTTGACATTACAAACAGCGTGAAATTTAAATGTAGACTAACATGAATATGAAAACTGTACAATATAGTTTGTTACATCAACTACAAAGCCGTACGTGTCTGGGGCAACGTACTTTTTTTAATCATCAAAATATTGTCAGTGACCCAAAAAATTACTTTTCGGAATTTGTCTCTTTATTATTGAGCATACGATATATGGGTCAATTTCACATTCTGAATTTTAATGGCACTTTTTGAGTGATTTTTGTAAAACCATTTTTTCTTTTGGTTTTAAGGTACAAATAAGTTCAAGCAATGTCAATAATTATAAAATCACAGAAATATTTACGTGAAATACAACAAAAAACGATATTTTAGGTCACACGAATGAGATTGCAGTAACACGAATGATTTTTTTAAACTTAAATGAGAAAGACGGCACAGTAATGAGAAATGATTACTACAACACATATTTTATCGTTCACAAAAGAACATTTAACAACATTTAACATGTAACAAATATTTTAATATAACTTCTTGTATCAAAATCCTTCTCGTCCGTGTAAGACCTATTTTATCTATATGTAACTAATAAATAAATCTAAATAAGTATTTTGTTAATGACATATAAACTTTGTTATACATCAATATATCATAATCATCACAATCATCGTCATCATCACCACCATCATCGTCGCCACCACCGTCATCATCACCACTATCACCGTCTACTTGTTATATTTCAAGTTAATGTCTGACTTAAAATAACTATTTGACTTAAAAGTAGACAAGAATGAGAGCGACAATAATGATATTTGAATACATTTTTAATTGTCAAGTGTGTAAAATATGCTGGACCGTTATAAAAGTGCATGGATTTTAAAGTTCCCTTTGTCTAATTGATGTACAATAAAGTTTATAAAACTATTACTTAATACTTATTTAGACAGATTTTTTTACATGAATGAGAACGATTTACTCACTAGCGCCGAAATTGGTATTTAAGTCGATTTTTTGCTAAAACGGAGATGCACAAGTTTCTTCACTGTATACACTTCAATCCGACAGGAGCCCCTTCTCACGTGTGCGAAGGGTGATGCGGTATGAACTTTTGTTATTAGGAGGCTTTTAGTTGAATTGACACTAATGATAAGAAAAATTGAAACACATTTTGTATTTCCAAGAAAACATGTTTGTTTATAATAAATTGGAAAGTTACGGTATGTATTCGACGTGTAAGTTATTAGAGTTTATCCTTGATGGGAAATATTGTGATTTCCACGAGTGTTTAATTTTTTTTCTTTTTTTCTTAAAATTAGGGCGACGTAGAACCGGCTCCGATGAATGAGAAATTGCCCACTTTTTCATTTTTATTTATTACTATGACGTAGTAAAGTAGTCTTTTTATGTGTAATACAGACTAAGTAAGCAAGCAATCTGATTAAATAAATAATGCTTAGCATTCATGTAATAACATAAAAGTTATTGAAAGGGACACATTTTTGGAGGTTATCTGAAAACGAGTCATATACAAGATGCCTCTAAATGTTTGCGAGAGATTTTATGGGCTTAAGAACTCTGCCCACTACAATATGTCATCATACTATGTTCATAATCGTATCGATACAAACAAAAAAAATATTCTTTGTTTGAATTACTATGAATCAATACCCACAAGATCGTTCGGTCACCGATCAACACCGTAGCGTGTCATGACCGGACCGACAGCGAATTCCCGACAACAATATTTTGCAGGTGCGGGTACGCTCCGTGCATGGCACGCGACGTTGCCAAACCGCAGAACGGTGAATTTTTTCTTCATCATCAAGTTGCTCATAAAAAGTTATATTTCTTCATGACCAGTATTCTCTCTGGATTTTTCTTTTTTTTAGAATGTAATGGACTCAGAAGTTCTAGACTTTCTTTTTCGGTTCTTTCTTTCCTCTTTCTCCTCTTCGTCCTGAATTAACTTCATGACAGAATGAACTACAACCGACAGAATGGGCATCGTACGCCTGTGGAGCGGGAATGATACAGTCACTGGCCGCGTTGTATACAGGTCTTATACGTTGTTGATGTATTCTAGTATATGGTCGTGTTCGTTTCGTGCCCGATGCGATCATAGCACGTTCATAATATGACTCGGGGTATTGGGCAAAGATCCATCGATCAATACAAACAAATAATGGTAGAAACGGAGACTTGCAAATGTCATCATAGTCAAGCTTAAGAGTTATACTCTTGTCGGTGGAGCACCTTCCAATGATCTCTTATAAGCCAGGTCCTTGATCTCCTTATATGACACGACACACTTTTCCTTTATTTGGTCTATGTAACACCACCTTGTGAGAGCGCTGCTGACGCTGGTAGAGTTATCTTCACTGTTCAGTAGGATTCTAATGTTGTCGGGAGAGTAGTATAATAGCCTCCGCAGCCAGCGCGCCTCCGTTCATCTTGCTTAGTACGTTTAAAGTTCAAAGTTCAAAACGGTAAAGAACTAGTTTTAATTAATACTGTTTTATAAATATTTATTCCAGTTTTAACAATACATATGATCTTTAAAAGGTTTATCGTACTAGAGATTTCTAGTAACTGGTAAACGGTTCAAAAAATTAAGAAGAGAAGACGTGTTTGCTGCCGCGATCGGGCAGGGAGTGACAGTGGAACGAAACAAGATCAGAATGCGAGTCAAAAGAGCTATGGAACAATTCAAAATTTAAATTTAAATACGAGTGGCCAGGAACTGGAGAAAGGTGATAAAAAGGTGGGATGACGATGTAAGGACGTCACACCATCACAACCTCTTCCCCTCGTCCCCCCCATCTTTTCCTCCAAAACGGTCTTAAAGAAGTTGTCGTGTTGTATCAAATGTCCTATCATTTTCCCACGTCTATACTCTACGGGATCGTTCTTTTCTCGTTTCCCATTCTTAAAACTTCCTGATTTGTTTTCTTGCAAATGTACGGAAGGGTAAATGTTTTGACGTCATCCAGTATACTGGGTGACTCATCAACGCACAGGCGAAAGTACTGACGTTGTAACATAACGGACTTATTTTGCAGGTTCAGTCTTGCGTGACTATCATATGATCCAAGTTCATTTCATTAAACCACCGCTTCATTAAAAGTATTGTAAGGGTTCGTTATTTTTATGACACCAAAAGATGGAACAAGCAATGCACTTCATGGTAAGCGACACGCCTACTCGTAATTTAGATGTCACTCAGAAGTCAAAGGCTCAGCGCCACTGCGCCTGCCACATAAAGATATAAAGTTGACAATTCCTATTGGCCTGAACTTTCCCCAGCACGCTTACCCTTCTATTCCAGGTCCTTGCAAAAGAAGTCCGTTATCTGCCCAGGATGCTGCGAGAGGCCGTAGTAACATAAACTGATAAAGTAGATTCCTTATGTGACGTAAACCCCTAATAAGAATGGATTTTCGAAATTTATAACCAAGAGTTGAATAAACGGTAAAACAGTATTATCGAAATTTTAAACCACTGAAATATGAGCGGTGAAAATTCATATATTTAAATTACGTGTGAGAATTATACCAGCTATTTTTTTTAATCTACCAGTAATGTAAGCAGTACTGTTGGCTAGCATTACTGCGTTCCGGTTTTGAAGGGTAAGGGTGCTGGTGATGGGCACAGTGGTAGTACCCCTCAGATCTTTGCGATTTAAAGCTCTGAGGACACTGCAACTGTTATGGACAGGCGTGTAGCTTATCTTCAGGCGCACGACTTGCTCGTTCCGTTAAAAAAAAAATATTTCAATTTGGGCATACAATTCTTGAAACGTAGTGACATGTGGACCTACCATAAGTGCGTGTTTAAACGTGGAACGTTATCACAGCGCGACAGTCAACTTCAATTAGGATTATCAAATGGAATTTCTTTCCTTTGACGACGCCGGCGACACAGTGGCACTGTGAGTGTTAAGATGAGAAAGTAGAATCAATTTGAGAATTGAACTTTTCTAAATTGGTTGCCTGGGTGTTCCGTATAGTGCTTCGGAGTTATTTTAGCACAGAAAATTGCATTAAAAATCACCGAAACGGGACGCCCTTTAAGCGAATTTTTTAATAACTTATTTAGTTTCAATTTTATTTTTATTTTAAAACTTTAGGTGCCAATATCGCGAAAGGTACTGAAATGTAAATGCGTTAATTATGACGAGGAGGGCAGTATGTATGACGTCACTGTTTGTCGTGTAACAGATTATAAATGTAAATTTAAAATTTTATTCATTGATTTAGAATTAGACAACGTCCCATACGTTGCACGTCCCATATGTTGCTCTGACTCCTAAGTAACTAGTTAAAGCACTTGTGTTATGAAAAACGAGAACATCGTCGGTACCGCAAACGCTCGGACCCGAAACAAAACAAAAAAATAAGTTTCTACACCACCCCGGCTGGAAATCGAACCCGGGAGCTCAGATGGCGACACCATGAAAACCGGTGTGCAAGCCACTCGACCACGGACGCCGTGTAAATGCAAATCATTTAGAGTTATATTAACGATGTTCGTTTTAATTCTTAGTACAAAGATCGAACACTTAGAAAAAAATTCCTTCGATCCGGCCGGATTCGAACCGACGTCTTCTAGCATACCTATATATATATATATATATATATATATATATATATGTATATATATGCCAGACGCTATACCAACTAAGCCACGGAACGAACTAGCGGACCTTATGAATTTTTCTATGTGCTTGTTGCAGATATTTGATTTTTTGTTTTTTTACGACTTTTTTGTCATATGTGAGAAATCTATTTCTTCACTCAGCCAGTAGTGCGATTCACGTAAGTTCAAGCTATCAAAATATCGTTGAAGTAACGTAGTTGTTCGATTGAAGTCCTATCCAAAATGGGTATTCACAAGTATTATATGAGTAGAATCGAAATGTAACGACTAATGAACGACATCTTGGATTGTAAAATTTGACATTTAGTTGTCGAAAGTCTATTGAAAGAACTGTCAAAATTTTAGCAGAATACGTATGACTTGTCGTTTAGATTCGATGTAAGTTCGATTCATATACCAGAATACGCTTTAATGACATTTGGGTCGAAGGACTTTAAAATTGGACTCATTGACGTTTACTGTCACACGTGAATACGAAAAAGCAGTTCAACGACTAAATCGCTACGATATCGTAACGATTTGATTACGTGAATCACCCCCCAGGTACCTTTACAGCTACCAGCAGCATCATGTGGTTTTCTGTACTATATTGTTGAACGTCTCTGCCAGCGATGCCAACCAACTGTCATAGCTGTCAACTGTCAGAACGAATACTATATAAGGCGCTGGCATCGAGGATATAACCAGAAATAGAGACGAAATAAAGGCCATCCATCCCTGACAACTCATCAGGAAAATGGGCCTTATATCACTTTTAAATATCAACTCTCGTTTGTGCTGAAATCACAAATTAGAAAACGGAAATGGTACAGCGCCAACAACTGACCTTGTGTACGTCTCCGTATATTCCAAAAATATTCTGTATTTATTGTAACAAAGATAATACCTGTAATAATGGGAGCTGTTCCGTTGGGTGGTGTGGGAAAAACAGCAAAACATCTAATTACGAAGCAAAAGGAATCACATTTCATCGGTAATTAATTATTAAATATCGTGGGTTAAGAACTAGAGTAGCGTAAGGGCAAAATGACAACTTCTCAGGAGAGCCGAAAAACAAATCAAATTCACCTACCGTTATCTTATAGCTCTTTTATGGAATAATCTATAGGAGTTATGTAGATAACTGATTTTTACGAATAATAAAGCTTTATTTATCAGCTACAGAATAGTGTAACTTTTAGGTCAATAAAAAAACGATTTCATTTTAATAAAATTTATTTTTTTTAAACTGGTTGACTAACGTCATTTTGGCTGTTACATAAATTCAATAATGTATGGAATGCAACGCAACTTCCGTTAAACTGGCTTTAGAAATAATAACAAAAATCTTCTAAAATTAATCTCGTGCCCTCGTGGCTTCTTTTAAAATGTTATCAAAAATTATTATTCGTGATCGACCTGCAAATGGTTGTAAAAATCATGATATGTTCAAGGAACAACTCCAGATCGACACAGCTCTTGCAAATCGTTGTACTTATCTGCTGATATAGCTATTGGACCACTATAAGCTTTTTGCAAAATTATTCTCGACGACGTTGCTCTTTTGCCCCTTCTGAATACTTTAATTTTTTTGAAGCTTTCGCTGTCCAAGTCATATTTAAAATATTCCCAGACCCAGATCCGACCTCATTAGCACCTTTATTACCAACACCTTCATTCCAGCAATAACATGTTACTTCCCTCTTTTCTTTGCCAAAATCAAGTAAAGTACAGTTATACACAAGCAGCCTTCGTTTATAAAATATTTTTTTAGAAGATGTGGTAGGAATATGACAAATAGCTTCCATGTCATATTCGGCGAAATGAATTTCATCATCCAGAGCAAGTTCCTTAGCCTCATCTCTATGTCTTCTCGCTTGAAGTTTTCTCTGTAAATGAGCTTCATGTTCACCTTTTTTGGCTTCTTTCTCTTCATCGTTCATATTATCATATGCAAAACACTCATCGCACATATCTTTCCGCGGCTTATGAAAGCCAATATTAAAATCTTTCTTTAAAATGTCGCGATACATGTTTATCTTGACAGGTTCCACCTCATCTTCCTTGCACTTATCAACATATAGTTCATACATCTTCGTGACATTAAGGTCTTGTTCAAGGTAGGCTTTTTTAGTATCTTTTCTAACATAGTGAGCTGGCATGCGAGGAAAATAATTAATGTGGTTTTTAACGTACTGTCTAGCACTTTCAGGAGTTTTATTGTGTGGACCAAACACTTCCCTGGCATCAGATTCGACCACATTTGTCTCCGAAAGATTTTTGAAGCAGCCTCTCATAAACATTTCAAAAATACTGAGAGTCGATAGGAAAAACTTTTGACACACTTCAATTAGCTCAGATTCACTTGGCTTTTTGAGAAAATACTTATTGGTAAGCTTCCTACGGCTTTCTGGATTTGCAGTTTTTCGAGTAGCTGGTGTTTCCCGTTTAATGAGACTTATAATGTACTGTCGTTTCTGTTCCACATTTTCGATATTCCAATAACAAGAAAATATTCTCAGTCGGTCCTGTTCACTTATTTTCTCTATGCATTTTTCTTTACAGGATTCAGCACAAACCTTCTCACCAACAGCTTTTCCCAGCCTTAAAATCCCTTTAGACGATATGTATGGTTCTCCTTTCTGTCTTTTTATCTTTCTCTCATTTTTTTTCCACTCTTTTGGATTAGCATGCCCTTTACGTTTACGTTTACGGTTTTGGTAACCTGGCAACAGCGATTCTGTTTCTGGTGCGGCAGTTATGTCCGTTTCTGCCATCTCTTGTACTATATTTTTATTCCCTGATGATAATACTGTTGGTGATGAAATATTAAATGAACTGGATTCGGACAGAATACATTCATCCCTTAACTCGATATGAGTACTATTATCAGAATCGGAGATATAAAGATCTTGAAGCAAGGAGTTATAATCTTTAACTGTTTCGTGGTTTTCGTCAGTCATCTCTATATTTTGTAAAAGCGTGTACCTGGTAGATGAATGTGGGACTCTCCGGGCGGGACTCTCCGGGCGTAAATGATTGTGTGGCAGATGTTCGGGGTATACATGTGCCTCAGTAACATGTCGTATGCCATTCTCACCATATCCAAGTTCCATAATATCTACATTTCGCAATGATGTGTAACTGGTGGATGGTAGTGGACTCTCTGGGCGTAAGTAGGGGGGACTTTCCGGCTGAACACCAATTAAATGAAGCTCCTAAAACAAACAACAAATTGAAACATAAGTACAATAATATCAATCTGTGTTTACTAAAACGTATGTGTGCCTGCGTATGTTTAGTTTAGTGTAGGTATATATGTAATATTTTTGATTAAATCATAAACATGCAGGTTCTGGTTTGATCTTGGAGATAAGTAGGTATGTTCAAGCAAATTAAACAAGTTTATTTAATGCCTCCGCACATACACAAGCCGACGCACCCACACACCCCGATCCCCAAAAACATATTATATACCTACTCTCGACGCGCCATAATAACTATCCATTATCCGCATGTTATTTAGTGGCAATTTGTAAATTCGGCATTATAGTCAACTTAAATTAAATAATGATTCAAGAACTGGTGACAATACTGCTGTAACGCTGTTAAGGGGACGAGGAAGACTATTTATTTTGCCCGTGATGCAGTTTTTACTATTACGGGGGAATAGGGCAAATATGTTTCGATGCCAGCAATACAATACGTGGTACCGCTAATAGGAGTTATTTGTGAAATAAAGAGTATTACTATTTAATTTCTATTTCATTTCAAATACCCACACTAACTTAAACCTGCGTATTAAATAATGAGTAGGTATATCTGAGAAGGTAGATACTTAGTTAACACAGATTTATCTACTTACTTACATATTTATATTACAGATTTAGATTAAATAAATAAATATAGGTACCTATAAACTTTAAGTCTTCAATAAATTATTTGAAACTGTTAAAAAGTAGGTATAAGCGAGCTCATTTTTATTACTTACCTTTTGAATGTCGAAATCGGCATCTTCGTGGTGATTTAGCGATTCTAAAATCCTCCAAGTTCTTGTATTTTTATTCATCTTCACTGTTTTTGGCACTATAAATTTATTTTAGGTAACGGTTTTTCGAAAAAATGCGTGGAGTCTAGGTATTAAACAATTGCGAGGACCCCCCGCGTCGTATTTTCATACGCAAGCGGCTGGGCAGACCTAAACTTTTTAGGGTCAAATTAACGTACAGTAGTATTAGACGCAAGTGAATAAGATTAACAGAGATTTATTACGTGCTAAAAAAACGTATATAGCTTTTACGCTATTATTGACATAAAAACTGCCTATATTTAGTTAATTATTTTGTGCCATAGTAGCGTATCCCACCCTTACGTTTTTTTGGCAGCAAGAAAAATGACGGGAGCTTGGGAAACAAGGACTCATAAGCGGTAACGGTACTTTACGTTTATTTGGCACGAAACAAACTAAGGCTACTACAAACTTTCTGTGATAATAACGTATGACAATATACGTTATTTGCGCGATTATATTGAAGCCATATTTAGTGTCCTATTCGCTCTGTAAATCGAGTTACGACCGTTGTGCTCGTAATTTTTTTGACAAAATAATGTCAAGATTATTGTAAGTAGAAACACTTCATTTTGGCAATAAAAAAATATCTTTTTTTCGTATACGTTATTGTTGTATTAAGCAATCTACACACTACATCGTTCCAGTATTTTGGCACATAAAAATATGGGAATTAAAAAAAACGAATGGCGAAAAAAAAATTTTTTTGTATTTTTGCCCTTATGCTACTCTAGTTCTTAACCCACGTTATGCAATATTGCAATTTTCGTCCATTATAGCAAAGCTCAAGTTAAACTGGTCGATTTGAAATAAAACAATTGCCGACACTCGTCAATTGTTTCGATTTGGGCTGGTTAATCGGAGCGCAGTTGCTGCAGTAATGATTTGGCAGAATAGTTTTTAAACAAATTAAACGATATTTCGTCTCTATTTCTGTTTATATACTCGATGAGCGCTGCAAATAAAACTAACCGCTTTGCTGGTGTTCTCACGAGGCGCATTTATCTGTCGTTGATTTGTATAACGTCCCGCTCTTTTCAAATTTGAACATTAGATTTTGTAACCAATTTTCGTTCATTAAAATTATTCTAGACATTTTTATATTAGCCGCTCACGTGATACATGCTGCCGTGGACGCATGTCGCCACAGAGCGTTACGCGATTCATGCGTCTCTGGAAGCATACCACACCTAGAGGTACCGGTGATGATTTTATACCGAATTATCGAGTATCGAAGTTATAACAGGTAAAATTATTGTTAATTAAAAAAATTAGTATTAGGGGTTAAAGTATAAAATTGCCGTTTTATTGCAATAGGTACTTTGAATTTTCATAGAATCTTCATGGTTTGAGGTTTTCGAATGAAACTTTTTTCAAATGGTTTCTGTGATTTTTTTTTTTTAATTTGAAACATTTGAATATCGACTTTCAATTGTTTTTGCTATTCAATTTAGACAAGAAAGATGGATACTGCGAAAATTCGAGTGATTTTTGAATACGAGTTCCGACGCGGAACTAACGCGGCAGAAACAGCCGGCAATATCAATGCTGCGTTTGGAGAGGGGTCTACTAATGAACGCACCGTGCGATTTTGGTTTAAACGCTTTCGTGATGGAAATTTCGACTTAAAGAACGAGCCACGAGGAAGACCGCCCACACAGGTGAATAACGATGAATTAAGAGAGATAGTGGAAGCCGATCCTAGTCAAACTACCCAGGAATTAGCGGCATGGTTTAACGTTACCTTACCCACAATATTGACTCACTTGCGTCAAATCAATAAAATAAAAAAATACGAAAAATGGGTGCCTCATGATTTGACTGATCTGCAGAAAGAAACGCGTGTCGAAACTTGTGTTGCCTTGTTGAACCGGTACAGAAATGAAGGAATATTGGATCGAATTGTAACTTGTGATGAAAAGTGGATTCTTTATGATAACCGGAAAAGAAAAATGCAATGGCTGACCCCAGGTCAAATGCCACAACAGTGTCCTAAAGCAAAACTTACCAATAAAAAGGTAATGGTAACTGTTTGGTGGTCTCAGCATGGTGTTATTCACTATAGTTTTCTCCTCCGATCTCCGATCTGATCAAGCAATAACGGCAGATGTCTATTGTGCCGAACTCCGAACCATGTTGACAAAACTAGCAGTAAAACAGCCCCGACTCATGAATCGATCTTCACCATTATTGCTCCACGACAACGCGAGACCTCACACAGCACGAGAAACCATTTTGACCCTTCAGGAACTGCAGTTAGAAACCATTCGTCATCCTCCGTATTCACCAGACCTTGCTCCAACGGACTACCATTTTTTTTCGTGATTTGGACAATTATCTACGTGACAAGAAGTTTTCTACCCAGGAGGCAGTACAAAATGCTTTCACACAGTTTGTGCAGTCTAGATCGTCGGAGTTCTATCGCAAAGGCATTAATAACCTTCCCATTAGATGGCAGCAATGTATAGATAATAATGGCAACTATTTTGATTAAATAAATTTGTTAAAAATTTAAAAAATAAACAATTTAGATTTTCAGTACAAATCGGCAATTTCATACTTTAACCCCTATTATTAATTACTATTTCGGTAACTACTCTAGCAAACGATAAAGTTTTTAATGCCTGAGTCTGTCATTTAAAAAAATAAACAACTTCAAAAATACGTCACGACGACCGTGTGAGTGTTATTGTTTGGGCTGGTGATTTCGGTGTTTATTTATTGAAAACATACTATAAGTAGCGTTTTTTAAGTTTACCCTGAATATAAATGTTTATAAACTATACTTTAAGGAGTAATTTCATGGTAAACGTTAGAACCACTCAAACGGAATATTATCATATTTAACCAAGTACACCAAAAATTTCATTAGTGCTTTTTAAGTGTAGGATTTGCGGTGTATTACTGCATTTTATTTGAGAAGTTTTTGTTGGTAGTACGGAGGGTATTTATTTAGCAATGCAGAAATAATAATATAAAAACTTCTATTTAAACTGCATGCTTTTCTAATTTGCGAAACCAGATAGCCGCCATTTTGCGGTAGTTTTATCCTATCCTTTAAGGGCCCTGTAGGTGGGGGTAGCGCATCGCCTGAGTGGTTAGACATTGGTAAGGGTTCGATTTTATGTTTGCTGGTCTTCTTGCGTGCGTTCGAATCCATTAACATTCAAATGCTACTTTCAAAAATGTCTTACTATGGTCTTGACCACAATTCCATATCTTGGTTTATTAGTTACCTAAATGGACGTTATCAAAAGGTAGTCATACAAAACTCTGATGGTACCAACATCGAATCAGGCCTCAAGATAATCCGGAAAGGCGTCCCGCAAGTCTCCATTCTTGGACCTTCACTTTTCATTTTGTACAGCAGTGATTTGGCTAAAAGTATTTTGAATTGCCGGTTTTACTTATATGCTGCTGATCTACGAATTTACATTTCAGGCAATGCTGATGACTTGAACGCTATGGTTGATGGGTTAAATGATGATCTGAGTCGTATTTCTGGTTGGTTTTCTTCTAACGGCCTCGTTTTAAATGCAACTAAATCAAAATATTTGTTACTTGGCTCCCGTAGTCAGGTGCAAAACATTATTATTAGTGCTAACCTACAGATTGTTATAGGAGGTGTGGTTTTAGAAAGAGTCAGCTCAGCTAGGAATCTTGGGTTGCAAATGGATAGTGAGCTGCGCTTTGAAAATCAAGTATTGGACGTCACACGCTCTTGTTTCTATCGCCTCAAAGTTCTGTACAATTTTAGATCTTATATCAGCCAGGATCTGAGAGTTCTGCTTTGTGAGGCACTGGTATTGTCTAGGCTGAACTATTGCATCACGGTGTATAGTGGCTGTCTAAAAAAAGCTCGAACAAACTGACTCAGCGAGTGCAAAATTCTTGTGCTCGCTATTGTTTTCAAATTCCTCCTCGCACACATATCACGCCCTATCTAAGCAAATTCGGCATTCTGAAAATGGAGGCCCGTCAGAAGCTATATTTGGCCTGCCTTATGCTTGATATAGTTAAAACCCGGAAACCTGATTGTCTATACCACAAAATTAATTGGTCACGACGTGTAAGGGGGATAAGTTCCGATTAGTTTCTAAAAATGTTATTAACGTCCCAAAACACAGAACGACTGCTATTCGCGGCAGTGTCAGGTATCGCGCCAGTAAGTGCTGGGATGATATTCCTCCTCCATTGCGTGACATGAATAAAAAAAACGATTTAAGCGTGAATACAAAAAACATCTTTTGTCAGAGCAGATGTGTCTCGCATACATACATAGATATTTCCCTAATCAATGCGTTTAATATATATATATATATATATATATATATATAGTTAGATATATATATATATTTGCGTGTGATGCACTTTGGTAGCATGACTTAGTGGGCTGCGATCACTCACCATATGGTACTGGCAGAAAACCAGCACTGTCTAACTTCTCTCGGTTTACAGTATTTATGCTGAGTCAGGGCCATTTCAGCACAAACTGTAATCATAGGTACAATAAAATTTTATCACTTCTTATAGTATTTGTTTGTTTTTCTCACAGTATTTGTTTTTCTCGCAGTATGTGTTTTATATAAATGTGTATAAAATTAATAATGAATGTTCTAAGTGCTTTTATGTTACACTCTGTGAAGTGATTCTAAATGTTTTGTTTCTGTTTGTATTTGTGCTGAATAAACGTATTATCTATCTATTACTTTCTAACAATATATTATGTGTTTGATGAGTAAATCGTATTTAATTTTAATTATATCACAAAAATATTGATTTAATGATCGTTTTTATTAGACAAAAATTTTTTTTCTGTGTATCGGCGCTCTGGTGCCGTTACAAAGACTTCACATACTAGTAGATGGCGGCAACGACTTTCTATCAGGTACGTAATCTAATTGCTAGATTGTATATAAAAAAATGGATGAACAATCGCTGAATAAACCAAATACAAAGATTCGTCAGCAATCATATAGGAAAATTAGTGAGGTGCGCTGCTTCGTTCCGTGGCTTAGTTGGCATAGCGTCTGACACGGTTTGCTAGAAGACGTCGGTTCGAATCCGGCCGTATTGAAAGATTTTTTTCTGTGTTCGATCTTTATAATAATAATTATAACAAACTAGTGGAGAAATTTCACAAAAAAATAATTGAATATCAATTCAATAAAAAATAATTAAGAATAAAAGAAAATTACGTTAAAGCTAACAAATATAAGGCTAAAAGTAAACAGCTAAGTATAAACGAAACAAGTCTTATTAACAGGCTGTAAAAACACGAGATTAATTACTTTCCAGTAAAGAAGCTTAGAACGGTATCTACCGTGTTTAACGTATGCCCACAAATTAATGCGGAGGAAAATGCAAAACAGATGACAAGAGCGTTGGATAGAATTAATGTCGTAAGGAAAGACTTTTAATGCTCACGATTTTAATTTTTATTGATAAGGAATTAATTCGCACCTAGACCCCGACTCACAAATGTCCGATATTTTAACCGAATTGTTCGATTAGATACCTATCGTTCTCGAATCGAAGAGCGCTTTCGAACTATTCAGAACATTCGAGTTAAACGTTCGATTCGGATTCGGATACGATATCGTTATCCAACAGCGTTTACGGAGTTAGTCGATGAAATAGATTACAAAAAAAATTAAAATCCTTTCGTACACATTTTTAAAACTTTAAAAGCCAAAAATATAGGAATGCATTAAAATAAATTATCAAAATTGAACAAAATCCACACTTTATTCAGAATTTCATATTACATTCTTGCTCTGTAAACAATAGGACGTTCGGTCACTTTCATTCGATAACTGTGTTCGGAATAACGTATGCAGCCTTTGCTGGTCGAGAAGTTCGAGTAATCGTACGGGTGTGACGTCATTTCGCTTCGGTTTCGAATACGACAGCGTGGCGATTGATTCGGGCGATAAAAATGAAAATAAATTGTAAGGCTCTGAATCTACCCCAGTATTGCACTAAGGCCATATCTGCAAGATGACAACATTCCAGGAGAGGGTTTAAAAATCTATGAACGAAATTACTCGATTACTCGGAAGCCCATCACTCGGGTGTTCCATTCACTGACGTGTAGAACCAACGTTGAACCTGTGTCTCGTGTCTCCTGCACTTATAATGAACTCAATAATAATAATCATTTATTTCGTACTGTAAATCCATAGTGTTAGTAACAAAATAACTCAATGGTGCTATACCTAATCTAGATATATTTTTTGTAGCAAAGTACAATTTTTTTTATTCTTTATTTTGTTTTTGATGATGTAACTTTAATTTAGTTTTTTTTTCTGCTTTTAATATGCGAGTGCAGATAATGAATTCAGAATGCTGTAAGGTCTACCAGTTTTTGCAGCGCGTCAGGCGTGTTCACGGAGGTGCGTCTGACTACTTCAATGCGATAATACGCAAGAGAACTGCCTCCCTGATGTGCCGTCTGCGTGGTGGTTCCAACAGCCTTATGAATTTAATTTGGGAGTACTCTGCTTCTGCTATTTGGAAGAACTAAAACTCAGTGCACATGAGTTCCAGAGGCTTAGTTTATAATTTGACGTAGTTTTTATTTTGGTTTTTGATGTATTTAATAATAATTTCCAATACTAACATAGCCTATAAATTTTTGTAACTCACCCTCTATGGCCTGAAATAAAAATGTTGAATTTGAATTTCAAATATTCATATACTCATAGGTATAGTTGGCCTCTAGATGTGTTATTGAATATTGTGTACATCTGTAACTTGTGTATCGAAGTCTGTTCTTATAAGATGTTTCAATGTATTATAATACCCATGCTGTTGATGTGCCTTTTGAAAATAAACAAATTACTATTTATGCTTAAAAAATAGGAGAAGTAAAGTTTCACGTTATACCTAATTTGTTTTTAGAAGTTCGTAGTATTTTTATGATTTTATGTTATTAAAGCACATTTAATTTTGACGTATGATCACATTTTAGTTTTATTACACAAAGACGAAAAAAAAGTAAACTTAGACACGATTAATCCTTACACGTCTTTATTAGAATGTGGGACTGTTTAGGATTCTACTGAACAAATTAAATTTAAGTTTACTGTAAAGTACGTACCTCTAACAGGATTTTTATGACTTCGGAAGTCGCATGTGGTCGTTCGCTATGAGTCTGAGAAAATACGATGTCGCTTCCACGCCTTCTCCTGTTGAACTGTCTTTTCAGAGAAAAAAATTATAATAATTACGATGAACTTATCCGCTCAGGCGATGCGGTCCTCCTACCGCAAAATGGCGGCTATTTGGGTTCGCAAATTAGATAAGCATTCAGTTTAAATACAAGTTTTTATAAATTAAAATTATTATTTTGCATTGCTAAATAAATACCCTCCGTACTACCAACAAAAACATCTCAAATAAAATGCGGTAATACACCGCAAATCCTGCACTTAAAAAGCACTAATGAAATTTTTGGTGTACTTGTATAAATATGATAATATGCCGTTTGAGTGGTTCTAACGTTTACCATGAAATTACTCCTTAAAGTATAGTTTATAAACATTTATATTCAGAGTAAACTTAAAAAACGCTACTTACGGTATGTTTTCAATAAATAAACACCGAAAGCACCAGCCCAAACAATGACACATACGATTTTCGTGACGTATTTTTGAAGTTGTTTATTTTTTTAAATGACAGACCCAGACATTAAAAACTTTATGGTTTGCTAGAGTAGTTACCGAAATAGCAATTAATATTAGTACTTTTATCTGTTATAAGTTCGATATCCGATAAATCGGTATAAAATCATCACCGGCACCTATAGGTGTGGTATGCGTCTACGGCTGCATGTATCGCGTGATCGGTTAAATAAGATAGCAAGAAATTTATTTATAGTAAATACTGAACGTTTCTCAGCAAAATATTAGGGTCACTCCAACGGGAGAACGGTAGCTGGAGAGTCCGCATTAACTGAAATAGAAGAGCTCGTCGCCCAGCCAAACATCATCGGCGAAACCAAAGCGAACAGATTAAACACACAAACAGAACAGAGAAAGGAACGTGAACAAGCCATCAATTGGCGAGAGATAGCACAGGACCGAAGAAAGTGGCATCATCTCGTTTCGGAGGCCGGAACACATTTTGGGTCGCTGAATGAGCAGAATAAGTGTAAGGCCAGACGAGCGCAATTTTGTAAATTGTGAGTCACGTAGTTTCACTTGCGTAGTTTGCGCTGCATTCGGTTTCATATAAAAGTACGGTTTGTCTCACACGACGACGCAAATGAGTTATCTGCCGACTCACGGGTGTAATGACGACTAACTTTCGGTCGTATCGTGCGACGGGCTGGCGCCGGTGGAGGTAGGGGTGAGAGAAGGGGTCACTTTGGTATAAACGCTCAAAAATCAACTGAATAAATTATGTTCGTTTGGCGCTCCAACCGAATTTCGGTCCAGCGCACTTTGTTACACTTAAAACCGACTTACTTACGGTATGTCCATTTTAAGTTTCATTTTATATACATCGATACATGCTGTTTTTTTTTACATTCTTTCGCGCATCCGTCACCGCTGTTCTGTTCGGAGACAGAACGGACGAAGCGTTAATAGAAATAATACCATGGCTAAGTAGCTAGACACGATTAGACTGAAGTCAGTCCGCGAAAATAGTGATCCAAATTGAAGGTATTCTCGACTTCGGAAGACGGAATTCGTATTTAATGCGCAATCTCTTATTTAAGTCTTCGGAACTTCGGACGCAGTGCTCAAACGCTCTTAGCATATAAACTAAAATACCTTAAGTAACGCCGTCGGTTTTCTTAACCAGTAAACAACAAAAATAAGACAACAAATGAACAGATAAGGAATTCAACGCAACAGATTTGCACAATCAAGACCGTTTTTCCCTTTAATTAGTTCCAGACATCAAATAGCCAACGCTCGTTCTACCAATCTATCAGTCGGTACATATGCGGAACTAATTCCGACGATTCATTAAATAAGAACAGCCGGCCGTGTTTTCCACTGTCGCTGATTTATAGGCGTGTTATACTATACTAAATGAACACGGTAATGTATAGGCAATTGCTATAATTGGTTTTGGTATCGCTTTGTCGTAGTGAGGAGTATAGATCATGATTGTTAGTTCGGTATGTCATCTTTGTTTCTTTTGTATTTGTATTAAAATTTTCATCCAAATCCGTGAGAGCGGCTAGCTTTCGATAGGCGTCTAAATAAATGAAACGATATAACCGTTATGCTAGACACACGTTTATTAAATCGTGGTTTCGTAATGACTACACGAAAATGTTCAGACACTTCCTAATTTATTTTTATTTTACTTTATTGGATGTACAAAACAGTTAAATTCAGTGGAATATGTTGAGATATAATTTATAGTCTTAATCTAGAATGTAGACCTAATACTTGTACACACAGCGTTATTATGCGAGGTGTAAACATATTTGGATAAGGATTACAAAAAACATAAAACGGAAAAAAGTTAGAAAAAGTGGAAAAGTGAGATGACGACTTCAAACTAATGCAACTAAAGACTAACATAGATATTAATTTGGCAGTACTAATGAGAAAACGAGTTGAAATATTTGAGGAGATTGGTACGAATTTGACAAAAATTGTTGTCGAAAACATCAATGTGACCTCCAGAGTCTGATATTAGTAAATCATTGTAAGTTCGGCACATTCTAGTTACGGGGTTATAACAGGATGTATTATTTCGATAAACATTTAACACAAAGGTTTTAGGACGACGAAGATTTGGTTTAATGTTAAAGTTAATGTGTGAAAGCAGTCCAGGAGAAACAAGGCTAATTGACCCGGATACTTCCTTGAGTATTTAGGCACTAGCGCGGGAAGCGACCAGCGTGGAAGTCCGTCGTCCAGTACCTAGTCTTAGGTGACATGTTCTTGGCTTGGAATTAACCCGCATTTCGGTTCGTCATTTCTCGGATTCGGAATACGACCGTTCAGTGCAGAGCTCGGCTAAAATGACAGAGATGAGAAAGAGCACACGCTGTTCGTCGAGGTCGAATCATCCGTTTCATCTAAACTACTTTAAGAGTCTGTACAACCTAAAATGGCTTTGGTTAACACTTTGTATAAAAGTGAAAGTGTTGAATCAATCAACTTGGAAAGAATTTATAGTAAAATTGAGGATGTACACTGATTACTACACGGCGTGAACACACGATTCCTTCAAATTTAAAATTTACAAAAAAAAAACATAAACTTTCCTCGAAAATTTACAAGAAAACCGTTGTATTCAATACGTACTTTACATATACCAATGATTTTTTTTTTACATCAAATGAACTGAATAGCTCACGTATGCTATACGATATACAAAAAGGCTTTAATTTCGTTTGTAAAAAAAATAATTCTAAAATAAAGCCAGTGTCAAGCAAAATGAACCGTATTAGTACAGAAAAAAATTGAATTAGAGCTTAGGAGAGCTAGGAGAAGTTTGAAAAGGAAATGAAAGTTTGTATGTAGAATCAACAAAACTTTGAGAATTAGTACACAGACGACGTCGCTCACTACCTAGTCTTTAATAACAGGAGATGGAGATTAGCTTACGTAACTTAAGTACTTGTAAACAATGAAGTTTCAATTGTTTTCAAAAGTCAAGTTTAGCAAATTTTGTTTCAATTTAATATTAAGAAAAGGTTTACTTAACACAAACAAATTAATTTTGCAAATCATTATGACTATTGTGAAATAACGTACAATGATCTGAAGAATTTCATTCAGGGCTACTGCCTAGCGAATCGTTTCTAGGAGACTGTTTATGTTTTTATCGAGTTCGTGATTGTTACATTTAGGAAATAAAACAACAAAACATAAGGTCAATGTTTTAGGTTTCAGGTTTTCGTGACTGTTCACATGGAAAAATTCAAATTGAAATTCAGTTATTCTCAGACCAATTAGTCCATATTTGTTAGTAACAATCTTATAAGCTAAGTCAGTTGACACAAGAAGAACAATTACAATACGTTAAACTAAATTACTTTATTACATCATTATTATAAATACATTATTATATGTTCACATGCAACTCGGTGAACCACGGTAAACAGCAGAGTCCATTCTTCCGAATATCATCCTTAGGATACCATTGGTACTCCCACGCAATCGCAACGTCTGTGACCCACTTTTTTGGAAAAGTAACTATTTTAAAAATAACTAAAAACTAAATCGACTGACTCTGAAATTTGTGTCGTGGCCATCTTGTTTATTCGAATTTTTTTCACTTCCGATAGATATCGCCCAGTATGGCAGCCATTTATAGTTCGACGACCCTTCCGGTAGGTATTATACTTTGGCCGCGCACCCGGGGTCCCATCTGATGCAGTCCATTTTTCGAAGATTTCGGTTTTTTCTGGTACTCACCGGAACCATCCGACCGCGACTACCGTACATCACTTTGACCCACCGCGACTCCTTCTGGGAGAACAATTATCTAAATGACTACATCAGTCTGTCAGTGGTAAATGCTTTATGGTTTCCATAAACTTATGCCGTCCAACTAGCTTTTGATGGATGATATTGGCTACTTGATCGGGTTGATGTTTACAGTCTGTCTGGGCTAATGCTTTTATGCACCTGTGATATGTTGGATGGTTTCGGGGGAGCTATTGCATTTTCTACAATTGTCTGAGGTCAGCGTCTTTGTAATGTATTTTTGATAATTTCTGGTTTCAACTTGGTCTTGTAGTGCCAACATGAATACTTTCGTCTCTGGGAAAAGATCGCCGCAGTTAAGCCACGCGTTCGACGCATCCTTGTCGACATTAGGTTGATTCAAATCGAGGCAATGTAAGTGTAGTGTTTTTCTTTATTTTATGTTTTATCGTCAGTCATATTAAGGGGTCATTTAATGTCACTCTGTAGTATACTTTGTGAAGAATGGAAGAAGTCGTTTTTTGAAAGAAATACTGTCTTAGTGATGTGACCTGTTTATTGTGTAGGTTGACTATGTTTGTTAGTCCCCGATCTCCATCTCTCTTTGGCAGTGTGAGTCTTTGGATACAGGATCTCGGGTGGTACTTTCGGAATTTAGTCAATGTTGTGTTTTATTATTACGACATGACTTCTTAACATACTCTTCTTCTTGGCACTTGTGTTACGGAAATCGGGTATGCGATTGAACCCGGGACCACAGATATGGCGACATCATGGATGGTGTGCAAGTCTCTTGACCACCGAGGTCGCCTCTTTTACTAATTATTACTAGTTATATGATTTTTTTGGTAAATCTTGTAAGTAGTAAAACAAACAGAAGAAAAAATGAACAGGAAACTTAAAAGAAGTCATAACTTGCTAGTTATGTTACTCCCCGTTGCCACAGGTGGACCTACAATCGCAGGTGTGTTAAGAAATCACGTCGTAATAAACCGGTAATTAGTTTTAATCCATCGGTGAATAACCACGAAAGTTTCTAAATCTTAATTAACTTTCAAGTTCCACTACTGGTTAGTTAACGATCTACGCACTAGTTTTGGTACAAATTAACGGTCTGAAATCCAGTGCCCTTTTGCCTTAAATACAAATTACGCGATTGGATCCGTAATTTATTCATGCTTATTGGTTTCATTCACATTTGTTTTATAATTCTCAACATCTGGACTCGATAAATGTTGATTCACTCTCTACTGTTCAACAGTTTCATTTATTTCAGTCAAGTGTAGTTAATATTGTAACATGCACGCATTTCACACGACCTATTTCGAGGACTTGTGAAATGAATATTTTAATAGACAACCACTAGTTAGATTTAAAATAGAAAATTATTTTGGCATCTAGTTACCATTCATAAAAATGATAATATCATTGAAATTGAAATAACTATCATTGCGTTTAAATTAAATTATTGACTGATTTATGGCTTACATACTTTTAGTAGCAGTAGAGCTTCTTGTGAAAGGGTTCGTCCAGGGAAGTACTGCCACCTATTTCTGCTGTCAAGCAGTAATGTAAGCATTACTGCGTTCCGGTTTTGAAGGGTAAGGGTGCTGGCGAAATTACAGCCACATGGGACTTGGCCTAGGGCGATAGGCGCAGTACCCCTCAGATCTTTGCAATTTAAACCACTGTGTGGCTCTGGACAGACGTGTAGCCTACCACCAGGCACACGGCTTGTTCGTCCCGTCACTTGATATTATAAATACAAAGTTTAATCTCTTAAAATGTATATGACTAAAGATTGACCGGATACTTTAGGAGATATATAGGTAAAAATAGTCGACCTAAAGAATGTATTGAAAAGAAACAAACACGTAAAAGGTTTTAATTTAAAACTAGTATGAAGGATTATGTAGATAGGAAAGTAATTCCTTTCAATTGTACAGAAATATCGTAAATAATTAATAAAGAAGCTGATATACCGCCTCTTGAATGGGTCATGGGTACGAATCCGAGCGTGCACCTCTGAGTTTTTTGGAATTTATGTGCCAAAGTAATTTTGAACGTTACTATGAACTTTTCGGTGAAGAAAACATGGTTTGGGAAGTGTACAGCAGTTACTTTGTGTTTCGGACCATAATATTACGTTGTATTATTCAAAGTCAAAGTCAAACAATCATTTATTCCATAAGTACCATTTTTACATTTGAAAACGTCATTTTTATGCTATTTCTCGTTCGCTGTGCTAATCCTAGGGATTGCTCTTTTCAAATAAACTTAAATGCTATAGAAATATACTTTAAATCACATTTGTGTGGAACCTCCACTCATGTCGTCTTATTACACATCTATAACAAACACGAAATTGATAATCTTAATGTGTTCCCCGTAGTAGAACCGTTTATCTTAGTTAAGCGAAATCGTGGAACCATGAATTTTGACCTTTCTTTCCTATAATTTTTAAGGACGAACAAAATATTTGAGTAAGTGATTCGTTTCAATTATCATTTAAAGCGTATAATACATCGTTTTTTTTGTAAAAAGTTTGTTATTTTGTTTCGCTTCAAAGAAAATTGTAAAATACATTTTGCAACACAATTTCATAAGGAGGCACAAAGGCGTTTCATTAAGCTAGAACGTTATGAGGCGAAGCTGGCATTCCGTTTTACAGTGATACTTTGTGTGTGTTAGCAACTGCCTAATAGTTTGTCTGGAGTATGAGCGGTGAAACAGCAGCGGATGTTTTAGCACTTTCTCAAAGTTAAAGTGAAAAAAATCATTTATTCCATAACCGCTCACGCGATACATGCTGCCGTAGACGAATACCACACCTAAAGACAGAATTAGAACTTATATTAATTGCTATTTCGGTAACTACTCTAGCAAACCATAAAGTTTTTAATGCCTGGGTCTGTCATTTAAAAAAATAAACAACTCCAAAAATACGTCACGACAATCGTGTGTGTTATTGTTTGCGCTGGTGATTTCGGTGTTTATTTATTGAAAACATACCGTAAGTAGCGTTTTTCAAGTTTACCCTGATATCAATGTTTATAAACTATACTTTAAGGAGTAATTTCATGGTAAATGTTAGAACCACTCAAACGGAATATTATCGGAATATTTATCCAAGTACACCAAACATTTCATTAGTGCTTTTTAAGTGCAAGATTTGCGGTGTATTACTGCATTTTATTTGAGATGTTTTTGTTGATAGTACGGAGGGTATTTATTTAGCAATGCAAGTTAATAATTTTTATTTATAAGAACTTGTATTTAAACTGAATCCTTTTCTATTTTGCGAAACCAAATAGCCGCCATTTTGCGGTAGGAGGAACGCATCGCGTGAGCGGATATGTTGCTCATTCGTGGTGTTGACTTCCCTGAGAAAAACGAGCTAGAAACTCTAGGAGTTGCTCTTTTCAAATAAACTTAAGTGCCATAAATACATATTGCATATTACGATTTAGTAGCTCTTTGTGAAAGAGTCGTCCAGGAAGTACTGCCACCTCACCTATGTCTGCTGCCAGGCACTAATGTCAACATTACAACGTTCCGGTTTGGAATAGGTGAGGGTGCAGGTGAAACTACAGGCATATGGCACTTGGCAACTTATGTCTCAGGGTGACGGGCAACTTATATCCCTGACCAACGATGTCTGTGTTTCCCTGATGTGCGGTGAAGACACAACACTTCAATGTCATGAATAAGCAACAGACTGTTCTGACTGCACAATAATAGAGTAGATATAACACGAACAAAATATATATTTAAGAAATTAATAATAGAAATACTGCTAAATTATATAAAAATATTAAAAAAATATATTCTGGTCAATATTCTGGCTAATTGTATCTAGTAAAGTTTTGTAAAATTGTCCACAAGCGTATTCACCGAGGAGGACAGTGTCCCCGCCACTCCCTTCATTGAGCGATACGTAATCTTTCTCGATCGCTTATTTACCTATTTTTAAAATTATGGATTGTTATAATTTACTAATTATTTACATTACTTAAAAAAGATTTTTTGTTACTTAGATTTGGTACTTGCCAACTTTAGGTTACATGAAAGTAGTGCTAGAAGTATCTAGGTCCACAGCTGATGGCTGGATCCGTGCCGGAGCCAGCCACAAATACGCAGACTTTTGTTTCAACTTAGCAAATTCTTTACAACAGAAAAAGCAGAAAGACACCAGAGACGATTTTTGCGCGCAACTTTTCGACACTCGTAATCTGCGTAAACTAAACATTTCACATATGCCATAAGAATGCAGCTGATGGTAATGTAGTGTTTGGTGAACATGGTAGCGGTTATTTTTTGCACTAACTCTTGTGTACGTACCAAACCACGTTGCATTTAGTGAGAAACTAGAACGTATGCGCGATGTCAGCGGAACGTAGACGCAATACGCAAGGTTGACAAGGTTGAGATCATCATCTACCAATCACGCGCTCGATACGATATTCCCCCTGTCCCTACCCGTATCCTACCACCAAATAGATCTAAAATGCGTATTTTCTGCACATTGGTCGTTCAAATGGTTGCCGGTACCTGTGGCACGTGTAGTGCAAGTCAAAATAACATTTTGATCAAGCATGGTTATCGCCTTAAAATAATAACGCATAGAACATTGACTTACAAATAAATGGACGACGGGTCTAATACAAAAACCACGAAAAAAATGTCCCAAGTCAACCTATTCGAAATTTAAATTGTAATCATCGCAGTATCGCGCTGTCAGTAGAACAAATGAAGACTAAAGCGGAGATAGCGCTCTGTATACGATTTTAGCGCCTTACAAGTGCGGACACTTTTTAGCGCGGACCCGACGTCCATATAGTTGTAAGTCAATGGCATAGAATGATAGTTTCATATCAAACGAACTGTCACAAGTGAGGCAAAAATCAAATTCATGTTGGCTAGTTTTAGTAGTAGGTTAATTTTCGGTTTTAGTGAATATTTATATAAAAGTACAAGTTGAAACGCGTTACTTCCTTGTGGAATGTGATGTTAGTATCTATTTTATGTTTGTCTGACGTATTTTTACACTCATTTACCGCACATTTCGTCATTTTTAGCTAAAATTCTTGATCTGTTCGCGGTGCAAGTGACCTTGAGCACTGACGGCCCGCCCGCTCGTGTAGGCCCTTTGGGAGCGCTTCAATTTGCCTCACTTAGCGTGTGCGTGAACTAGGTTTCTATGCGTTATTATTCTAAGGTTATCGCCCCTCCCATAAGACTATTTGCTTTTATAGGAATTGCTATAACATGTCCATACAAATGTATAATGCTTTGCCTGCACCTATCGCAGACTTACCTATCAAAATATTTAAAAAAAAGTTGTTTGATTTGCTATGCGATCTGTGTTTATATGATATCAAAGATTTTTTAATAATAAAAAGAAATTGACATTTTGTTCGTATTTGACATTTTGGTTATATTTGTGCTGTTCTTACTTCTTTCATATTGTTTAATTTATGATTTTATTGCTGTTGCTATTTATTGGCATTTTTACTTAATTTTATTTGACATATGACATATAATTTTAATTTATGACATTATTTAACTTCAATTTATTTTAATATTTGCGTGCCAACATCTGGTGCAACACGTATTCTTGCAAACTTGTATAATAATATCTTTTGTTACCGTGTTTGCTTGCGAATAAATAAGATTTAATTTCATTTCAACAACTCGACTGTACTTTTTTCTTCCACTTAATTTGTTTTACTGTTTAATAATAATTAGGCCCCTGGGGGCCTTCCGCTAACAAAGCAAAATATTGTGAAAGTAATAATAACTTTGCCAGGGGCTTGACGTTAATCCCCAACTATGGATAAACATCATTGGTAAACACTCAATCTGCTGCCTAGCTCATTCCCAATAGGTACAGACTGTCACGTCTGTCCACGGTACTATGGTACTTATACTCTTTGATAAAATTCAACACTAAAACAATACACTATCACAAATTATAGTGTTTTGTTCGGAACATGTTGCTGTGAATGTTCTTGTCTATAGATTAAAGTCGTTATCCCGGACTTATTAGGTTAATGATGGAGTGCGTCTAATGTTACATGCATACAATCTTTTAGAACTCTTTTTTGTTTTGTCGACATCTTGGCACTTAGCCCACCACAGAAAGCTCTACAGAAACTCAAAGCAGAGAGGTCGTCTTAAGAGCACAATGCAGCAGTATTAAATTTTAATGCACAGGAGTCATGTTTGTCTTCTACCACACATTCTCTTTGTTAGTTTAATTTTTGTTAAGAAGCTGCCACAGTTTTCCATTTACTAAATTACTTTTATGGATCGTTTTTTCGTGCTTGGACTTTTTGTATTATATACATTGACTTACAAATAAATGGACGACGGGTTTAATACAAAAACCAGGAAAAAATTTCCTAAGTCAACCTATTTAAAGGTAGTGACATTTCAAGGAATATGAAAAAGCTAAAACGTTGAATTTAAATTGTAATGTCATCGCAGTACTATCTAATTTTGCTTGCTTCGCTGTCAGTCGAACAAATGAAGACTAGAGCGTGAACGACGCTCTGTATACGATTTTAACGCCCTATAAGTTCGGACACTTTTTAGCGCGGACCCGACGTCCATATAATTGTAAGTCAATGATTATAAAGTTATATGTAAAATATTAATAACCTCACTGGACCATATCATTAACATCATAAGCAACAGTAGTTAGAAGCAGTAGAGCACCTTGTGAAAGAGTACGTCCAGGGAAGTACTGCCATTTTACCTATTTCTGCCACCTAACAGCATTACTGTGAGAAATTACAGGCACATGGGACTTGTCAACTTATGTCTCAGGGTGACGGGCGCAGTGGCAGTAACCCTAAGATCTTTGCGATTTAAAGCTCTGAGAGGCACTGCAACTGCTATGGATAGGCATGTCGCTTACCGCCAGGTCCGCGACTTATTCGTCCCGTCATTTGATATCATAAAAAAAAGAAATACCGCTTTGGTGTATTGATTTCCATAATAGTTAGAAATAATCCTGTAGAGAAAAAGTATGTAATTATTAGGTCGTTCCTACAACTAAACAAAGGCAAAAGCAATGCTCGAAGTCCAATTAAGCCAAGCCGGAGTTAATTATTTCCAATTGTCCTCAACGACGTTTTAATTACTTCTCATTATAATACGCGATTCGCTTAATGCAATTTTTAGAGAAATATAATTAAAATGGCTTAGCCGGTTTTATTCAGCGAATAAAACGAGCTTTAAAAAGGTGCTTTTTACAAAATTTTATAATTAAAGATTTATCAAACACCGTTGGTAGGTGCCTCCGTGCCCAAACGGTTACCACGTTGATCTACCACGCAGAGTTCACAGGTTCGATTCTCGGGTCGTGACAAATATTTGTATGGCCTACATTTATTTCTATCGTTAGTTTGGGTGTAATTTGTGCTTTTCGTTTTACGATACGAAGTGACGAGACTAACAAGTCGCGCGCCTAGTGGTAAGCGACACGCCTGTCTGAGACTTAAGCTGACAAGTCTCATATACCTTAAATTTACCAGCACACTTCCCCTTCAAAACTGGAACACAGTAATGGTCACATTATTTCTGGACGGCAAAAATAGATAAGGTGGCAATACTTGCCTGGGCGAACTCTTTCACAAGGAGCTCTACTATTTGTCCATAGCAACACAGGGCAATCTGAACATTGGACACTGCAGCTCTAAATAATCGGCTGCTCCTACTGAACTACTGGCGCAAGTTTCTGAGCCAGGATATTCTCCTTCTTCCCTTTGCTTGTACTTTGCCTTGGATTATTAATTGCAATAGGTCGTACTTCCACTTTTTTTGCACATAGATTCTGTGAGTGTCCAAGCTTTTGCTCCGTATAAGAGAATGGAGAAGATGCAACAATGAGTTTTAGCTAAAATTCTTGATCTGTTTGCGGTGCAAGTTGACCTTGAGCACTGACGGTCCGCCCGCTCGTGTAGGCCCTTTGGGAGCGCTTCAATTTGACTCACTTAGCATGTGCGGACTAGGTTTCTATGCGTTATTGTTCTAAGGTTTATAATATCTGTAGATAATCCAATATTTAATATGAGTAAATACCCTCAAAGCTAACCATAGTACAGGGGATCCTAGTTTGGGAGCTAGGCATATCTCTGTACCTATTTTTCTGTGTTTTGCAAAAAAGTTATTTTATAAATATTATGCTCATTAGTTGATTAGTTGATGACCTGTTAGCTTAGCTTTATATATATATATGTACTACATACAATAGTACCGACGAAGCCGTAGCAGTCTTATTGAAATGTTTTCCAAAGATTTGACCTTTGACCTTAAACCTAGCTGCTGGAGCTAGCTACTCAGCTACTCTGTTGTACAATTCAAAAATTGGGCCTTTTCAAGGCGAGAGTGTAATGCATGCTACATCGTTGCTTTCCATCAGATGAGATGGAGGTCAAATGCTCACTTATTTATTTAAAAAAAATAATGTAATATTTTTTTTTTACAATTTGAAATTTCGTATTTAGTACTTCTGTAATTTGTGGAATAATATAGACATTATTGTAATTGAATATCTATTTCTTATTCTTTTTCCATATTTTCAACAATAGACAGCTAGAGTTTCAGATAATGAAAACAATTATATGGAACATTCTTTCTGATGAAAACAACAAATTACTTGCTGGCCGTTGTTATTGTACAGCTTCTGCGTACTTGGACGAAAAATTCCATCGTAGTGCCCCGATAGCTCGTTGTCGATCCATAATATTTGAAATAAATGTTGTAAATGATAATTAATGTGTAAATAAATGTTTATTTACAAAGAGCAACACCTCGAGTTTCTTGCTCATTCTTCTCAGGGGAATCTCTCTTACGAATGAGTAGTAGAGGTTAATCAACGTAAAGATTTCAAGTGTTTGCTAACCTATGAATTAAATATTACTAGAGTTTAGGTTGATTAAGGCGTGATCTTTATCTGAAACATGGTCGCACCTTTTTCTTACAGTGTAACATTTCATCTACAGAACAATAAATACAGTAGAAGTGCTTAGTTTTTCGTGTCACGTGAGCCAACAGTTTGCGGAGTTTCGCAAACTTGGACTCAAATCAAAGACAAATATCTCGCTCAAAACCTCGAAAATCGTAGAAAAATGAACTATGTTTTTTTCTGCTGTTTTTTATCTACGGTGGAATTCGTATTATCACCAAGTCTTATTATATTTAATTTTAATACATTTTGTTGATCGTAATCATTTTTTGTTTATCGCTGCAATAATATGGTCGCTTCTTTCTCAGACAACTAAATAAACATCGCCAATTCGTCGTCATTTAGTTATTAACCGCTAGATGGCAATACATTGATTGATATTTTAATACAAAATCAAAGCGTCGTAACTTGCAATAATAGGTGTTGATGATATTGAACTTTGAACGATATGTTAACAGGGTTAAGTTTAAATTATGTTAACGGTCTAGAATTCGTTTTTTTTAAATTTGAAACTACGACCCATCATTATCAAGATTTCATAGTGTTTGAAATTATGAAATATGTGTGAGTTTCGGTGACAGCGGCGCTTCTTTAGTAATCGATGTTACAGGCACTTCCATTGTTTTTTTTTCCGTGGTTTCATCTAGGGTAAGTTTCGTATAAACAAAGTTATCATAAAAGTGTTATTATTCTCCATACACAAAAATGCTTTCTAAAGTTCATCTCCCCTGGGATAAGCAAGAGACGACAAAAATTCGTTTCGGTACATGGTGGACCTTGAAAAACCGAAATACCCGCCTTCCTAACATGAAGGGGCTATTACCTACAGTCCCATGTGGTTATTTTTTTATGAGAGCTAGCTTTAGAGATCATGTTATGTGGCTGCTAGGTGCAATATCTACATAGAGAGAAGCGTAGTAGTGTGCTATGTTACTAAAATCAATGATATTTCATGCCATGTTACTCAAAAAATAAATATTGCAAAATTGAAGCATTGGGAACAACAAGGGCGTTCGGCACCCATAGCCCGTTTTGATGTTATTGCATCAAAACATGTAAAACACTATGTATTATTAGGGCTATCTGTATTTTAGACATAATAGCACGGAACGAAACGAAACGAAAAGATCTTGTGCTCAAGTTGAACCATGTCCGGATATTCTTAAGCCACGAAGTACGCCTTCTTCCAAATGGTCGCTTTCCCTATATGTTTCTTTGCATAATTAGTTGGAGTAGGTCGTATTTATCGTAACGCATTATATGACCAAAGCAATGTAGTTGCCTTTTTGACAGTACTCAAGACCTATAATTTCTTATTCACTGTCTGCCATACTCTTTCATTGGTCACTCTATCTGTCCCCAATAGTTTTAAAATTGTTCTGTAGACCCACATTTCAAAGTCTTCTAAGCGGTTGCTCATATTTTGAGTTAAGAACCAGGACTTTACGCCATACAGAAGAACTTAAAACACGTAGCAACAAGCGTCACTGCTTGACGGCGTATATAGGCAAGGTGGCAATACTTCCCTGCACGAAAGCTCTACTGCTATTTCTACTACTGGTTTAGGCGTGAAAACGTTACAGAGTTACTTTAGCATTTATAATAGTAGTTTGGATGGATTATTATGACCCTTGTGTCTGACGTGAAAGATCTTGGCCATGTTTCTGTTTCAAGTGAATAAATAAAAAATTGTTCCATCCCTACTAATGCAACAATCTATCATTATAAAATATTTTTTACCAGAAAGGGCGCAGATAGAAAACTCACACAGGCGGTCGAAGATCATTTTACACCTTCGAAGCAGCGAATTGGAAACGAACCGATGTCTATTGAGGCCATTATCCATCAAGTGGAGCATTTGATTGATTGCAGGTTTGTGTACCTTCAAAAAACCGCTCGGGCCTTAATCTATATGATACATACCCAAATATAGTATAATGTATTGATCTTGGCAGGTGACCTTCTCCGCCAGCGTAAGTTAAAGTCAAATAATAATTTATTCCATAGGTAAAATTTTTACACTAGTAAACGTCATTTTTAAGCTACTGCTCGTTCACTACGGTGACCTCCCTGAGAAGAACGAGCAAGAAACTCTAGGGTTTGCTCTTTTCAAATAAATTTAAATGCTATGAAATACACTTTAGATCATAATTGTGTTGAAACTAGTCTATTGTTGTATTTCCATACTTCTTTATCTAAAACATACTCTTCAATTGTGTAATATGACTTTTCAATTAAAATATTTATAACGTAAGTTTTAAACTTAGTAAATGATAATCTTAATATATTCTCCGGAATCTTATTGTAAAAACGTATACAGTTCCTCATGAATCGTTTATCTTAGTTAAACGAAATCGTGGTACCATGAGTTTGGACTTAGTTCTAAGGTTAATTTTATGAATATCTTCTTTCTTAATAAAATTATGTATATTCTTACGGGTATAAAAAACATTAGAATAAATGTATACAGACAGTTATGATACCAGTCTCCTTAAACTTTTCTCTGAGAGAAACCCGAGAACCTAAACGGTACACAGATCGAATCGTTCGTTTTCGCAACACAAATTATGGCTTGTGAATCTGCCTGCTGCACCCCTTTTTTTACGGGGGTAATCTTTATAGATACCCCTGAGCCCAGGGAGACTCAGAGGTTATGTGGGGACTCTCCCTCTGAAGGGCCTACCTCACTAAAGCCTCCCCGGGTTTACCTCCCGCCGGTTGATTCGGTGCACATTCACCACGACGCCGCCCGGCCGCTTGCGCCAGGGCTCCCGCGCCAACGGAGGGGCAGGTCAATTGTCCTCGGACACGCCTCCAGACGAGTGAGGCCGAGCAATGTAGGCTCCGGAGTTCCCTGTCCAGAACCCGCTGGCTCACTAGGGGATCAGGCGAGCAGTGAACTGCCTTCGTCTTCTCCCCGTACGTCTGCGCCGAAGCGGGTGCGCGTCCGCCGCGGCCTCGCGCACCCGCTCCGCAGCCTCCTTTTGCGACATAACCTTTCCGCAAAAGGAGGCCACCGCCTCTCAGGACCCCTCGTTACCGAGCATGGCGGCAACCACGCCCGGCAGCGAGAAGTCGTGCCCTATTGTCCCCGTCAGAGTACGGCGCTGCTCAATCCACCGGCTGCACACCACTAGGGTGTGCTGCGCGTTGTCATCCGTAGCGCCGCACTCGTGACACGACGGGGACGGTTCCCTCCTCGCTACCTTGTGCAGGTTGCCTGCTTTATCCCACATGAGAATCCCGTAAGACATTATACTATGGAAGTAACTAAAGTAAAGAAGTCTAGCAGTAGCAGCATCGGTAAGCTCACGTATTCTATGGACTGCGTATGCAGCAGAGCCTAATCTGCTGACTAAGGAAGATATATGTGGAAACAGTTGAAGTTTACTATATAAGGTCACTCCCAAAATTACAGCTTTATTAACAAGGTCTAACTAGTCTCGATTTATTTCTATGATTGGACTAGACGAGTTTACATTAGCTAATTTAAATTTAACACATTTTATCTTCTTGGAAGTGAGCTATAATTTGCCTAAGCATTAAACCAATAAATAAAATTTGCGAGGGTGTCGTGAATAACTACAACAAATAGTTTACGTCATGTTTGCCTGTTTTAAAAACCAAGGATGTGTCGTCAGCTAACAATACTATTTTGCAAAGGTTCTTAACAAAGAATGGTAGATTATTAATATAAGAAAGGTCAAACTATTGAGCCCTGCGGAACACCCATTTTTACCGGAGAACCCAAGGAAGTTACTCCATTTATGTCTACTTTCTGAATTCTACCGTTAAGATATGACGAGACAAGTTCCAACGCTTTGCCATTTACTCCGTAATATTCTAGCTTCCTAACAAGAGTAATATGGTCCACATAATCAAATGCTTATGAGAGATCACAGAAAACCCCAATAGCGTTCTGGGACCTTTGCCAAGCATCAAACATATGTCTTAGTAGTGCTACCCCCGCATCGCTAGTCGATCTACCGCTAGTAAACCCATATTGTTCACTATGAAAAATGTAATTCCTACCGAAATAAAACAGTAATTGAGTCAACATAACCTTTTCGAATATTTTACTTAAAGCTGATAGAATTGAAACAGACCTATAGTTGCTACAATCAACTTTCTTACCGCTTTTGAATAAAGGAATAAACTTGCTGTATTTCATCAAATCGGGAAAAATACATTCGTCAACGCACCTATTGAATGCATTAGCTAAGTCTGGGGAAATTAGATATACATAATGTGGCCCAAAGATCTTCAGTTTTTTTAGCATGTATAGATTTAAAAGCTTTGATGATGTCTTGCGGATTACCATGATGACTACTACTTGGTCTACACGATTTAAAATAATATAATTTTGTAGTATATCAATACAGCTAATATTTACTCCTGTCTATACAAACTTTGAAAAGTTGCAGCATCCAGCAATAAACAGAAATAGTCCTTAATAAATAATTAAATCAGAATAAAAAAAACAGTATAAAATAGTCTGTAAGCCAATTACTCGTCAAGACCAATTGAAGGAGCCTAAATACAATTATTCTGCTGCATTTGCCATGCTGGTCTACCACCCAGAGGTCCCGGGTTCGATTCCCGGGCTGGGAGAAGTATTTGTATAGCTACCGTAAACAGTTCCTAATACGTCAAGAAATGATAAACCTCTACAAGGACATCAACAGGGATATCAGACTAGTCGAATATACATACAACTTCTCTTACTACACTTTCATTAATTAATATTTTCATACACGCCCTCTTGTTCTTCTAATTATGCACACCAGACTTTTTAACAACATTATCAATTGGATCTGAGAATGTCCTTCGTGGCCGTCCACTTCGAATGATGCCTTCCACGTTAGCTCTATATATTTCTGTCGTTAATCTACATTCATTCATCCGCGTCATGTGCCGAAACCACCTAAAAATACCTGTTCTTTTTTAGTCACTACATCTTTCAAACCATATCGTTCATTCACATTCTTTAATAAACATTTTAAAACTCAGTGCTCATATCTGCGTTAGGTAGCTATACTAAAAAGTTACGTAATATTTGCCGGCCGAAGCACACACTATATGAGTTATCGGAAAAACGTTGCAACGTCGGATTATGGACTGTTCATTACACCGTCGTGTAAGGTTCGCTATTTACGAAAACGAAGCTAAGAAGAACTGGTCCCCAAATCTGCTAATTTTCTTAGAACCAAGCCCCAATGTCGAATGTGTATCAATGGCAGAGTGCTTCTATTTTCTTAATGTCACCCGACAGACTTCGTGTTTCGGCTGTCGTCGGGTTTTATTCAATTGCCCTTTGCCTTTGGTACTGACCGGACGCTTTCAGTCGACAAAGCCGAGTCGAGGAGAGCCGCTAAAGTGACAAATACTACATATAATGAGTGTCATACTTAATTTTGACAAACATCATATTTCGGCTCGACAGTACTTCGACTACATATTAATTCGACACAATTGTAACACTACTTCTAATATTCGATGCGAATAGAATTTAGAAGTAGTGTTCCACTACTTCTAATGTTCGTGTACTTTCGGAAATCGTAACGGAGGTGAAAGCTCCTTGTGAAACAATTCGTCCAAGGAAGTACTGCCACCTTACCTATTTCTGCCGTCAAGCAGTAATGTAAGCATTATTCAGTTCCGGTTCTGAAGGGTAAGGGTGCTGGTGAAATTACAGGCACAGTGGACTTGTCAACTTATGTCTCAGGGTGATAGGCGCAGTGACAGTGCCCTATTAGATCTTTGCGATTTAAAGCTCTGAAAAACCTTGTGTTCGCTTTCTTCCGCATTTTTTATTTCTCTTAACTGTCCGTGCCTGCGCCCGGTTTTAAGCTGTGAACTGCAAATAAAAAAAGGTGTCGTTATAGCCGTAAATTACGGCCGCAAGTAATTGTGTGAAATAATGTGAATGTCAAGTTGGAGATCTCAGATTTGAAGGTTCCCTTGCCTTTTTTTTCCGAGCTCACCTACCTCGCAGCTCTCCACCAGTTAGCCTTCACCAATGTTATTTTTTTTGTGAAATGGCTCCATTAGTTTGTTATAGTTATTAATACAAAGATTTTTTTTAACCTGACAGGAATCGAAAATGCGTCTGCACGCCAATCTATAGGCAACCGCTCTACCGACTGAGCTTCAGATCGAGTTGGCAAACTTTATTAATTTCTCAATGCATTTGCTCCAGATTTTTGTTTGTTTGTTACGGCTTTTTTGTCGTAGCGTCAATAAAACATAATCTCAGTACAGAGTACTAAAAAACCGACACCGTTATATATCTGTTTGCCAAGTTTTATTGAAGTTGGTTACCGGAAAGTGAATTCAAGTGGAGCAAAACTGGATTCGTACCCTAGTTCACTACAATACGGAATTTAACACAGGAGATAATAATAATCGATGCTATTGAGAGAGAAAAACGCTTTCAATTGGAGCCTAGCAAAATCAACCATTAAAATAAATGCTTCTTATAAGATTTAGGCGCTAATTATAAAAATAAGTATTCATTTTTGTGAAAAGCACCCTTACAAGTGGAATATTTTCTTCCAAATTAAATGGGATCACTCCAAAAAAAAAAGAATCATCAAAATCGATTCACGAATTGTCGCTTAATATACGTGCACAAAAAACATCCAGTCGAATTGAGAACTTCCTTCTTTTTTTAAGTCGGTTAAAAATTAAGTATTTGTTTTTTTTGAATCGTAAGTTAGATTTTATTAACTACAGTATTCCTTTATTTTAACACAGTATGCAGTTAAATCAACGAAGTACTATTAGTTGCAGGAACACGGTTCTTTTTCACTCCGCTTTGGCAGATAATGGACTTAATGACTCAACAAAATGCTTGAATATTTCAGCTTGTTGGGTACCGTGACTTGATAAACTCCTAACTTTTCAAATCTTGCCTAATTTTTTCTTTATGAAATAATGGTGTTTCTCGAAGTGCGTAGAGTTATAATTTGTTTTATTTAAGAGCATAAAAAAATTGGTTATAAATTTCTTGAATACCTATTTCAATCTGGAGCGTTTGCATGCTTGTAATAAAATACGTAAATAAATGTACAAAAAATATTTTAAGAATAAGTAGAGTATGTATATTTAAACATCGATAGATACTTATTACAAAACTTTTAATATATATAAGATATCAAAAATGTACACCAAAATACAATACAATAAATCTGCAATTGCTGAGGAGAGGAATTAATCACTTTATATTATGTATTCCTTACAAACACACACATACACACACGCACCCAAACACAGACACATAGAGAACATATACACTAATAAATTATTATTACGAGCTATCTGAATTTTAATAGTAATATTTGGAGATAATGGATAGAATCTCACTGAACATTTATTACGGTTTTTCAGTTAAATAGGAAGGAGCTTTTTAAAAATCTACCTTAGGAACTTATTAGTAGCAGTAGAGCTCCTTGTGAAAGTGATGGATTTGAGGGTATCAAAATAATAATAAAACTACTAGGTTACTACCTTGCAGCTCTCACCCAGCTAGCTATCGAAGTCAAAATCCAAATTTGAATACATGTCGTCACTCCGTGGCCGAACGGGTACCATGCCGTACTGCCATGCAGAGGTCCTGGGTTCAATTCCCAGGCCGGGAGAAATATGTGCATGGCCTACATTTATTTCTCTCGTGAGTTTGGGTGTAATTTGTGGTTGTCTATGTGTGTGTCCATGGCACCCGCGACACAGGGTTTCCCTAGTGCTGGGCTATGTTGAGTGTGTGCGTTATTATTATTATTATTACTAACGATAAGTGAAAAAAACTTTAATAGATTAAAAGAAAAAGTCGATAAAAACCAATAACAAAGATCTGCAATAAGCACATGGAAAAATTCGTGAGGTCGGTTGGCACGTTCCGTGGCTTAGTGGCATATGGTTTGATAGGAGACTTTGGTTCGAATCCAGTGTTTAATAAATTATAACAAATAAGTAATTTTACAAAAGGTAATTGAATAGGTGGCGAAACATCCTGGTATTTAATAAAACTTAATTACTGGGTTACTAGTCGGTGTGTCAGCAGCCCACTAAGCCGTTGCCGACGTTATTAAGCGCGTCCACCGACCGGACATGCAGACGTTACACAATTTTCTCCTTCATGTAAAACAGAAAATATTGACTCTGCTACGGAATGCCTTAGGGCTTGTGGTTTTGAAAATTACTACAGGGGCGACTTTTTAAAAGTTCAACTTGGTGGACCGCAAGCAATTATTTCTACCCGTAGCTCAACTATGTCTAACTGGGTGGACCGTGGGCATTTAATGTTGCGTGCAAAATTTACCCGAAGTCCGTTACAATTTTTTTTTATAATATCAAGTGACGGGACGAACAAGTCGTGCGTCTGATGGTAAGCTACACCCCTACCCTAACAGTTGCAGTGCCACTCAGAGCTTTAAGTCGCAAAGATCTTTGGGGCCACAGTACCCGTCACCATGAGACGTAAGTTGATAAGTCCCATGTGCCTGTAATTTCACCAGCACCCTTACCCTTCAAAAACCGGAACACAGTAATGCTGACATTACTGCTTGGCGGCAGAAATAGGTAAGGTGACTGTACTTCCCTGGACAAACTTTTTCACAAGGATCTCTACTGATGCTTTGTGTGAGTAACGCATTACCAAAAGAAAGGGACCAATGTAGGCCCTACAGCGAACCCAAACCTTCTTATGTAGCGTCATTGAAACTGAATTATCTTATATTTTATTTGAAAATGATCCCGAATAACAATTCTGCGGTCTTCCTTTCGTTGCAATGCAATGAATGGAAGGTACGACGTCGTTCAATGTAAATTCTAATGACTTACAAAATACACTGATATATATAGACACTATATCGCGCGTGATATAACAATCGAGCGCGATTGAGTGCGCGTGTAAAGGTGTGGGAAGGAAATGGAAAAGACCGGACGATTGCGTTCATCACAAGCGCGTGTAATCGCGCACTCCAACACGCGCCAGTTTCACGCGGTCTATCCTGCGCGATTAGCCTTTACACGGAAGCTGTTTCTGTTGTAACAAAAACAAACATAAGCAAAAGCGCGCGGAAGAACGTTACTTTAAAAAACTTTAAACATGTAATCGTGCACAATTGCAATAGACTGACTGTGTAAAGGGGACTTTTCACTTGCCAAGGACCAAAGTTAGTATTTTTTCAAAAAGTTATATCTTTGCTTCAGCGTAAACAACTCTACCCAAAGGAAATCCTGCAACAAACTCTTGCAGTTTTCACCAGGTTGTCGGTTCACAGTAAACGCTTATTAACTAACATAAATTGAAAACATTGCACCAGCACCACCTACTGTACTAAAATCTATCTAGGTTATACTAATTTGTTTCCTTAATTTATACCCTCCCAACAACTGTTTAGCAATTGCGAAGATCTAAGAACTCGGAAAAAGAATAGGACGTTATTTTTCAACACAATACATACGACACTTATTTTTTTATGATATCAAGTGGGTTACCTATTAGTACTCCGAAATGACACTTTCCAGAAATAACGTTTGGTCGAAATTCCATAACCTCGAAAGTAATTTTGAGAGGAAAATGCTTTTTCTTTTAAACCTAACTTAACCTAACCGAACGTAAATCGTGTCTTTGCGATAAACATTCAACATATCCTGAAAGAACAACTGTTTCGTTATAATTCGTAAAACTGTGTTCAAGAAAAGTCTCAAACGTGTACATTTTCAATTAAATATTAATGTACCATATTCGTTGAAATCAAGCACTATAGATCCACAACCTAAAAATGGCTGACTTTATAGCTAAGTGTTTAAAAAGCACTTTACAATAGTCAACAAGCAGTTATCACCATGCGTCTAGTCTCAGTGTAAATGTGGTGTGTTGAAATGGAAGCACAAATGTTATATGCATCTTGTTAGTGTGTTCTGGATCTTTCTATTTCAAATGCTGACAGCATTTTTTATTAAGGAAATAAACATATTACTATCGAAATTTTGAACATTTTAACAAGTTTAAATAAAGAATTTGAATTTGCTAATTACAGATTATACTCTGTGCGGTGCAATTTGATAAAAAAAATATAATAATAATAATAAATCATTTACTTTGACCAACTTGGATCATCCGCAAGGTGGTGCTTCAGTAATAACATCGTCTGTATTAATTTTATTTCAGGATATAGTAAGGATGAGTGCTTTTAAGTTAAACTAAACCGTAAATATTGAGGTCTTTTTAACACTCACGTGGAAATGTTATCCAGTACTAATGTGCTTTAATTTCGTGAGGAACTTAAAAATAATACTCAGCCTATTCAAGGCAATTATCGTGATTTTAAGTGTAAATTGTTTGAAATATTTGGAGTTAATGTTAACGGACAAATAGTGCGTGTTATGTTCTTGAAATTCCGGTTATGTAAAAACTCTGTTTAAACAAAGGAAGTGTTATATAACCTAAGATACTAATGATTGTAAAGATTCAAATTCCAACCGTCAATAAATATCGAGAGATTTCTGCTACTGTCCGTTAGATGGCGGTAAAAGTAATAAGACATGCAGTGACATTTATTGAAACAAAGCTGAACTAAATTGTTTCGCCATTAGCCGCTGGAGGGAGATAGTATACACAATACCATCTGTTGATAAGTGCCTTCTTCTCCCCTATTCATCTACTTTTCCTTTTCTGAAAGTTGGATAATACTAAAGATGACCCCCAAAAAAAGTGTGTCACAAAACACAGAATTAATAAATAGAAACTTACCTGGAAAATTTAACTACGACAAAACCTAGAAGACTAAAGAACTGGAGTTATTAGTTTATAATGCACTTCGTTGTAAATTGGAGTCCGTTGAACAGGAAATTGACAATTTGTTGTCAGAAATTATGCTCTGCAAAAAGAACTAAGCAGCCAAAAATTTAAGGTAAATTGTTTAACACGATATGCTACGAAGACTGAGACTACGCCAATATCTCAAAAATCTTTCAAAAAAAAAACAAAAAAAAAAACAATTTACTAAGACTGCACTTGATTTTACAATTTCAAGCCCAAATTTGAACGAGAAACTCATCAGAGTGGTAGTAGAGAGTGGGTTAATATAATTAATTCGTCACCAGTATGACCAGACATCCCTTTGCCTAACGTACGAGAGAATAGAAAGAGACAAATTACTCATACTCTGCCTTTAACAAAAGACGAAGAAGAGTTTCCGTCATAAAAAAAGGATCTGTCTGCTAGCCGATGAGACAGAGCGAGAGTTAAGAAAGATTCTGGAGAAAATTATTGGTGAGGACTACGTCATTACTTCCGTTTTAAGACTATAATATTCATCTTTAAGTCAAATAGTCACTAATGAAAATAATAATTTTGCGATGTATCGTAAAGAAATTACAAAGAATGACTAGGTGGTCATATTGGCTGGTACACATGACAGGAATTTATATTGTTTTAGAAAGGCTTACATCACTGTTTGAATTCATTACTAAACACCAACGTAATTATTGGGAAAATACGTTAGAATCAATATTTAAATGTATACAATTTAAATAAGGTGATAAACAACATGAGCTCAAAAATGTGTAATGTACGTTGTCTTGAACTATGTTATCGCAATAATTATGTTATGGATGGAGTAAACACATGTAGGTGGATTGTATTAGACGTAATATTACTAAATTATAAGAACAAGCAACAAATTCTAATTCTCGTCTTTAATTCATTCTTCTAATTCTATAAAGACAGGAAGACGTGTACATACACAAACACAGTAAATTTTTTTTCTTGACTGAATGAAAGCTTTATGTTAAGTAGTACAAAACGAACAAAGTAGGGATCCCACTTTAAATATTTAATGTCAAATCATGTGTGGTATCACCAAGAGACGGGATCAATATTAGATTATACTTAAAGGAATTGGAACAAAAACAAAACATTGCATTTTTTAATGAGAAAACAATTCATTTTTTACACGTTGAAAACTATAATGTAGTCGCAGTTTTTGCAAGAAAACAAAAATAAGAGGGAGCTTTAATTTTACTTCAAAAGTGTAGAAGGGTAGAGACAATTGATGGTAAGGTTTGTAGAATAGATTGTTTTGAAATATGTGGAGAAAAGACTTGACATCTAATATCTTTATTTTTGTTGTTACCAACGCTAATTTTCAGATGTTTGCGGAAAGACATGAGTTGTTGTTGCAGAATTATTTTAATAAAAATCTCGTAATATGCGGAGACTTTAACGTCGTCGCGCTTGATGAAGACGAAAAAAATAAAAAATATTTTTCCGTTTAATTAAGAGTTACAAATTCAGGCATCTAATGGATTCTGTCACATTCAAGCGCAATGACATGCAATCATGTATTTGACAACATCTTAACCAATATGCCAGAAAGCGTGATAGATAGAGTTGAGGTTGATCACAACGGCCACTCAGATGGACATGCTGGCTTATTGACTTCAATAGTAACGGAGAAAAGTAGTGGTAAAAAATGGATAGAGCCAGTTATAGTCGTTATAAGACGAAGGTGCACTAAAAAAAAAGAAAACTTTCGGAGAGCAATATTAGAAGAAAATTCGCTTACACGGGGCATAAGCTCATTTCTGAAAGACTTTAGTAGAATTGCCTGCGACTATTTAAAAAAAACAAAGGGTAAACTTAATCTCTACAAACAAAAAAATAAAGTGGCTCACAAAAGCTATTAAAATGTCAAGCAAAATGAAGAGGTTTTTGGGTACAGTAAATAAAAACATAACAAATGAAAAATAAAAACACGAATCTATATTAAATTATCGGCATACAAATTTAACTATTTGTAGGAACGTTTTACGATGGATTCGGCGTCTTTCAGTACGATCAGAAATGAGGAAATCAGCTAATTCTTCTAAATATATATGGCAAATAGTAAACAAACACATTAACAAAAAGGAAAAAATTCCCAGAAAAGTTTATACTCAAAGTAAATAACAAAATTATTCACGATCCTAATTATTAACGATTTTAGTGACAATTTCAACCATGGAAAAGACCCAAGTTCAGATTAATTTAAATATCGCTCTTACAATGTTACAAGGCAGCACAAAACGCGTAGAAGATAAAATGGAATGTCCCATTACTGATGCTAATGAGGTGTACAAAATAGTAAAAGACCGACAGATCCAAAAATTTTTAGACCAATTTCACTGCTTCCAACTTTCTCTAAAATATTTGAAAACATTATCAAAGTCTGGCTAGTTGCACACTTAACTCGAGATTCAGCACTGCACCCCAGACAGTTTGGCTATCAACATGGGATCGGAGCTAAAGATGCCATAGACATCAAATCAATCGGTGATATAATGAGAGAAATGAATAATAAGCAAAAGTAGCCAATCTTTCTCTCGATTTAAGTGCTGCTTTTGATACTGTTAGTCATGACTTATTAATTGCTAACTTAGAGCACTGCGGGATAAGAAACGGTAACCTTGAACTTTTAAAGTCTTATTTAGTCAATCGTAAACAATTTGTTGAAATAAAAGACGTTGATGATAAGAATAATGAACTAATGCAAACCTCAAAAATTTTAAGAATCATTATGAGCATTCCGCAGGGATCAGTGTTAGGACCAATATTTTTCATTATATTTATTAATGACCTTATAAACTATACGTAAAAATTTGACTTTAATATAACTTTGGTAAATTTTGTTTAAGAGACGAGAGAAGTTTAAAAGATGTACTTGCTATAGAACAATTAAAATCGGTGTATCATGCTTTGATAGAATGAAAATTTCGTTATAGCACTTCTTAGCTTGGCAAGGAAGTGAGCGGTCTACCGATGATGTAATGTCCTGGTGTCAATGGCATTAGGTCTTCTGGATCCCTCGAGAGAGGAGTAAGTGGTCGTGAATTGAGGATTGCTTAAATTGCCTCTGTGGCTGAACGGTTACCTTGCCCTACTGCCACACAGAGGTCCCAGATTCGATCAGGAATCCGCGAGAAATATTTGTATGGCTTACATTTATTTCTGTCGTGAGTTTGGGTGTAATTTGTGGTTGTCTATGTGAGTTTCCATGGCATCCGCGACACAGCGTAGCGTACCGTTTAATCGAATTCAAATTGAAATCTTATTTATTCAGACCACAAAGCGTCCATTTGTTAGTATGTACTTAAAAAAAACAACAAATAAAATGTATGTTAGTAACAATATATAACACACACTTTATATAAGACAGCAATAATAACAGACACACAAATAGTTAATGAATTTAATAAACATGTTCAGCGTGAAGATTTATCAGAGCCGATACCCAGTGCCTTTGTAAAGCACTGTCTGGTCTCTCGCTAGTGTCCTCAGTATGTTGCTAGGGCTACCCAACATACTGCGTCTTACTGACATAATTTTTTTACACATTAATAAAGTTTAAAGTAATTTCTGATAAATAAATGTTTTTCCTCATCGTCACCTTCCATAGCCCGACTTTACTTACTACTTCAGCCATCGCAGTTTTGACAATGTCGTCCACTTATTTTGCTACAGGACGTCTCAAGTTTCCATAACCATTTCTTGGCTACCATTCGGTTATCGCTCTACTCTATTAGACTTCACCACGTCTCGCAATACCTGTATCCTGCCCAACTTCGTTTTGAGTTCGCTATTTAATATCCTATGTCCTAGACCAGGGGTTTCCAAAGTATGTGCCATGACGCCCTGGTGCGCCGTAGAAAGTAAAGAGGGGCGCCGTGTGACCGTGACCCAGAAACCTTAAGTATTGACGGGTAAAAATTGAATAAATAAGGATATCCTCCACTCTGTACCTACCTATTACGACTAGCTAGCTATGTTAGGGCGCCATGACATATTACTAAGTTTGTTAGTGCGCCGCAGTCTGAAAAAGATTGGGAAAAATCCGAAGACTAACCAAAGTGTAAGACAGGGGTTACAGACAGACTGGTTAGTCTTCGGATAATGAAGGGAACTTGGGCTCAATGTGCAACTTTCATTCGGTACACAGGCTTCTGTGTGAGTGTCCACGTGTCCGCATAGATAAATTGTTGAATAAGCGGGTCTTGAAACGTTTTTTCTCATTGGAAGATATTTTAATGGTTAATACTTCTGTCATAAAATCAATAGATTAATTACACTAGATTAAACATTAGATTAAAACTTCGATCTCTCTCTGTTTCCAGACATTTCATATGGTAGATACACATAGAATTATTACGGATACCTAAATGTGAATTGCAATAAATAAATAAATATTTATGAGTAAGAAATGTTTTTTATTGTGTATAATATCTTTTCCTGGAACTTCTTTAATGTTTAGATATGGTGTCCCTTATAGCTAATGTAGCGAACAAAGCAGTATCTTTACTTAGATATCGCTCTCCTTATCTGGATGAGTAGCTCTTAGCCCGGATGTTATAAGATATAAAATTCAACTACGTACTTATAAATAATACGCCGCGCCTATTTTTCATGGAAAAGGACCAGTTAAAATATTTAGCGTCCATTATTCGCGTCTGAAAAATGCGTCCCTTCCGTGTCCGTACTTTGTATTCAAATATGACGGCAGAAATGTTTGGAATATTTGGGAACATATTCTTGAACGTCTTGTAGGTCAACCATGCTCGGTAGTAGAATATATATTGGATTAATATACGACCAGACATAATATTTGCTGATAAACTTAAGTATATATGAAAATTCATCATCCTTACATCACCAATGGCAGAAGACTCGGTCCACAAAAGAGATGATAAAAGAGGAAAAGGAAGTCTGTACCAAATAATAAAATGATGTAGAAAAGGTACAAATATAACCGCTCACGCGATACATGCAGCCGTATACGCATACCACACCTAGAGGTGCCGGTGTTGATTTTATACCGATTTATCGGATATCAAAGTTATAACAGGTAAAATAACTAATATTAATTGCTATTTCGGTAACTAATCTAGCAAACAATAAAGTTTTTAATGCCTGGGTCTGTCATTTCAAAAAAATAAACTACTTCAAAAATACGTCACGACAATCGTGTGTGTTATTATTTGGGCTGGTGATTTCGGTGTTTATTCATTGAAAACATACCGTAAGTAGCGTTTTTAAGTTTACCCTGAATATAAATGTTTATAAACTATACTTTAAGGAATAATTTCATGGTAAACGTTAGAACCACTCAAACGGAATATTATCATATTTATCGAAGTACACCAAAAATTTCATTAGTGCTTTTTAAGTGCAGGATTTGCGGTGTATTACTGCATTTTATTTGAGATGTTTTTGTTTGTAGTACGGAGGGTATTTATTTAGCAATGCCGCATAATATTTTTTATTTATAAAAACTTGTATTTAAACTGAATGCTTTTCTAATTTGCGAAACCAAATAGCCGCCATTTTGCGGTAGGAAGAGCGCATGAGCGGTTAATAAAATACTTCCTTTAAAACTAAATAACACAATACTCGCCCCAAAAAAGCTTACATAACTGTATAATTGTAATACTTATCGACGTAAAGTATTACAAAAAGGACCTTCATTATGTGTATTGTAATTTTTACGACTTACCGTTTCAATAATTTTAATAGGAGTGATGACCGATGCAACAAACATAAGAAAAGTGAAGGAAAAGGGAATTCGAGAACAAGAGAATTAAAAAGAAAACATATGTGGTCAGAAACCAGAAAAGAGGATGGAAACGATGAGGAGGAAACGAAAACCGACCTCAAAAGTTCGTTTATCAGCTTTTTTCGATTTCGATGGCATCCCCTTGTCAGATACTAATTTCTTGATTTTGGATTGACAATGGGACTCTTACGGATTCCTTTGAACATTGTACACTTTTTTTCCGGTTGTCATGGTGACAGTGATTTGTTGATTAAATGTATTGTGTCAATTGAAAAGTCGATTTTTATTTGCGGAAAACAATTAGTAATGTGTGATAGCCGAAACGAACCCGGAACAGCATCGTCGGCATCAGGGACCACCTCGCGAGTATACCCTTTCAAGCAAAAAAAGAATTATCAAAATCGGTCCACAATTGTTAGAAATCGGTGAGTAAACTGACATGTCTATAAAATTTGAGGATTTTCCTCGATTTCCATGGGATCCTCTCATTAGATTCTGACTTGGTGACAATGGGATTACAACGAGAGTGCACCGTTTCAAACAAAGAATTTTTAAAATCGGTTTACAATTGACGGAGAAATTGGAATACATTCAGAGAGTCGAACGTATAACCTCTTCCGTTTTTGTTAAATTCGGTTAAAAAAGGTGGGATGGCGATAAAGGAGGTCAGCATCGTAACAAACTTATTACATATACCACTGCTGGGCACGGGTACGTTCTAATAAGAGATTCTTGCCATAGTCTGCTGCGTCAGCCCTTCGACTTCACACGTTTTCCAAAGCCTGTGAAACTTCTTCAACGTGCAGTTTTCATAATTATGTTTTCGTTCACCGTCAGTTAGATATATTGCTACTAAATTTTCACGAAATAAGTATGATTGAATGAAATTAAATATTCTTTAGTGTACAACACTCAACACACATCTGCACATCATGCCTATACACTTGTATAGATTGATGTGCAGGTGTTCGAATATCGCCTCCAGGGTGACGGAACAACTTCCGTCAATGTTTATCTTGATGTACTACCGTTCCTACATTAAAATTATATTAGCACAGTAAGAGTACATTTAAGCATAATCGAATAAGCAAATGTACAATAGGTGACTTTGTTGCTTTGCAATAATTTCTTCCAGGTAACCTTAGGATCCGAATTTAGGAGATAATAATAATAATAATAATAATAACGCACACACTCAACATAGCCCCGCACTAGGGAAACCCTGTGTCGCGGGTGCCATGGACACACATAGACAACCACAAATTACACCCAAACTCACGAGAGAAATAAATGTAGGCCATACAAATATTTCTCCCGGCCCGGGAATCGAACCTGGGACCTCTGCGTGGCAGTCCGGCATGGTAACCGTTCGGCCACAGAGGCAGTTAAAAAAAAGATGTGAAGTTGGTGCAGCCAAAGAAAATTTTCTAATAGAAAAATTGCAATGTTGAATTATTTTAAGTTAAATAGAATCGTGCAACTTAAATTGGGTTGCCTTGCTTGATAATATGACTGGAACGCAGGAAATAAATTAAGGGATAAGGGGCGAAGAGACGAAAATTAGGAGTCAAAGAAGTGGTCCTTCACAAGTCGTTTGAATGAATCAAGAGAAGGGGATCGTCGAATTTCACAGTTTGAAAGCTCTGAGTGGCACTGCAAATATTATGGACAGCATGTCGTTTACCACCAGTTCCACGAACGTTTGTCCATAGCATCTGCAGTGTCATGTGGAGGTTTTAATCGCTATTTTAAATAGGTTTTTTTTATTATAGTAAGTAATGGGACGAATAAGGCCGGGGCCACACTGGCACTGCGACAGCGACGCGGCGGCGACGCGAAAAAATAGGTGGCCGCCTTGCAAAAGCGAGAAGCCATCGAAACGCCGCTATGTCGCATAATGGGTGGCCGGGCCGTGCAGATTAGGCGATCAGTGGCGGCCGCACTGACGCCGCACTCGTATAGTTGAACAACGAAATCAAACAATTTTGTTTACGACGTGCGGTGTTTCCTTCGCAACTCTTCGTCGAATATGTCGCGCTCTTCCGCACGAACGCGAGATACAATGCGGCCGCTCAGGTACATTACCGCACATTTTTTCGCAAATCGTGACAAATAATAATAATATATAAATAATAATAATAAATAACGCACACACTCAACATAGCCCCGCACTAGGGTAACCCTGTGTCGCGGGTGCCATGGACACACATATAGACAACCACAAATTACACCCAAACTCACGAGAGAAATAATTGTAGGCCATACAAATATTTCTCCCGGCCCGGGAATCGAACCTGGGACCTCTGCGTGGCAGTCCGGCATGGTAACCGTTCGGCCACGGAGGCAGTTTATATATATAATATATATATACATATAATAAAGCACACACTCAACAAAATGTCACACCGTTGCTTGTCGTATGAAATTCAAGTGTCGTCGCGGGTCGCTGAATAATTTTATTTAATGCGGACACCCTCATTACTTGTAGAACATTTGAAATTTCTTTACGATACGAACAAATAAATTTCGCTTGTCGTTTCTGTAGTGCGGCCACCGACATATGTTTATATGAGTTTGTTTACACTAAATCGCCGTCGCGCCGCAGTCGCCTTAGTAGTGCGGCCGCGAACTAAGTCGTGCGTCTGGTGCTAAGCGACACGCCTACCCATAACAGTTATTAGTAGCAATATAATACTATTCTCAACACAGTAATGAATAGTTTCAGTAGTAGGATTACCATTAACTTACTTTACAAGTAGTATCCTTTTAAAATCCAACTCCGTGTCGGCATACCAGCGGCTTTAGTAGCAGTAGAGCTCCTTGTGAAAGAGTTGGTCCAGGGAAGTACTGCCACCTTACCTATTTCTGTCGCTAAGCAGTAATATGAACATTATTTGCAATTTAGTTTTGAAGGGTAAGGCGCCGCGGAGACTTGTGTCTTAATTTGGATACAAACTATGAGCGTTTACCCGCTACTCTCAGACTTGAGCCGTCTGACGAAACGACTGAAAGACTTTATTAAGAAATGAATTTATGGGCTTAAAATTGTAACGAATTGAGTGTTTTCTATTTTTAACCGACTTCAAAAAAGGAGGAGGTTCTCAATTCGACTATATGTTCTTTTTAATTTATTTGTGAACCGATTTTGATGATTCTTTTTTTGTTGGAAAGGGGCTTACTTCCATAGTGATCCTATTTCATTTTGAAGAAAATCATAAATGGCGCCGAACATTAATTTAGGAGCAATTACTTTAATGGTTGATTTTGTCATTTCTCCAATTCAAGGCGTTTTTCTCTCAATATACTTTGAGTAGTTTTTTATCGATTTTTATTATCTCCAGTGTCAAGTCTGTATAGTGGCGAACTAGGGGATATTTCAATAAAACTTAGCAAATAGACGTAATTCCACGTACTTTTGAGGTCGGTTTTTTTACTCTAATTTTTACCGCATTGACATACTCTTGTATAATTGTTATCAACTTATGACGATCCTTGATGGAGAATGATATTTGATATGTAATTTAATGACAACAATATTATATAATGAATTGTTAATTTTCTAATTATTGTGTATTTTTCTTATAATTTTCATTTTTGTCTAACGATCTCAATACAATTTCTTATACTTTGACATATACTGCAATTTATACTGTAATGTTATATCTAAGAAATAAATTAATCTGAATCAAGCAACTAGAAGCGACTGTATCCGGTTGTCGTAACCAGCGACTGTATCGATTTCATGTCGATTGTTTGAAAATAAAATCTTCGTTTCTAGTTGCCGGTTGCTTCTATTCAACACAACAAACGTTTGCGCGTCGCCTAAGTTGATAAGTTCCATGTGTCTGTAATTTCCCCAGCACCTTAAGGCGCCTCGCAAATGTGTGCCTTGTGTTGGATTCAAGCAACCGGCAACGAAAAGCCAATATTCTATTTTCACAAATTGCGGTCGCGGCAACCGGCGACAGTGTCCGACTGCCACAACCGGCGACTGTATCGATTACATATTATCAACTGTATGAATATGAATATTCGCTTCTAATTGCCGGTTGCTTGTATCCAACACAAGATACACATTTGCGAGGCGCCTTAACCCCTCAAAACCGGAACGCATTATTTATGCTCGCTTTATTGTTTGGCAGAAACAGTTATGGTAGCAGTAATTGCCTGGACGAACTCTTTGATTAGGAGCTCTATTGACTAATATGTGTACTGTTATGGGCAGGCGTGTCGCTATCATAACAAATAACTACTTTGATTTGCGCGTTTTGATGCTTGAAAAGCAGCGAACGACTGTAAGGATAAACGCCATAACTAGCTAAGTGTATTATGTATTCAAGCGTGACCTAGTATGGGTATATTCATGCCGCAACAACTTATGTGGTAGACGCGCCTCGGTAGACTAAATATGTGAGAATTCTTGTAGGGTTATTCAAGTAAGTAATGTATAATGCCTCCGCAGCATTTGACATCTAATATGTTAATGGAAATGAAACTATTTTCTCAAATTAAATCGCCCTTTAAAGGTCTCATTGTCACGGCTACATTATTTGCTATGATAGGTTACATCAGGGAGTATACTTCCGTTCTCTGTCCGATACAATAATAATAATATTTAATACCTAATGATGTTTATTTCACAAAATAGTTTACAATATAATAATAAAGTCCCTGATTCTTGAGCTTTAACCTGTGTGACACGAGGCAGAGTCCTCCCCAAATTTTGACAAGTCTTAGTCTATTTCATGAGAAAAAAGAAAGCAATAGACTTTGTTATAATTGTAGCACTGTATCTAATAATGTGTATGTGTGTGTGTGTGTGTTTACGCGTGTGCGTCTCGGTGTACATACTGTTGCAGTGCTCTCCGTGGACGTGAAATAATACCAAGTTGATA
>NW_020653945.1:23962705-23972178 GCF_003589595.1 Hyposmocoma kahamanoa
GTGTGAATAATTATTTTAACGATCTACAATAAAACTATTCTACAATACAGTTTGTGTAAGTACTGTGATTTCGTGATGGTAACATTGTCGCCACAAAAACATTTGTTATAACTTTAAGGTAGGCTCAGGTGTTTGGTTTATATAATCTAAAGATAAAGTTAAGAGTTAAGTTAACAATTACTGTCAAATAAATGATACTCGACCAAATCGAAAGCCAGTGTCAAAGTCTTCCTAATTGTTTCGGACGGATGTCTGACAGGGAACAGGAGTAGACACCCAGGTAACAGGAATAAACACAAGCACTGGATAAAATCAACGAAATAATCACGGAAGAAAGAAAACAATGGAAATGCCGCCTTAAGCCTACAGAATCTTTGTCCTGCAGAAACGTGCGGTTAGGGCAATTTACAATCTGGGCCCCAAAGTATCTTTGAGAGATAAGTTTAAGGAAATTAACATTCTTACACTAGCATCACAGTACATTTATGAAATGTAATTTATGTTAAAAGGAATAGTAATTTCTTTATGAAAAATAGTAACAGACATAACATTAATACGAGGAATAGAAATAAACTAGCTTTTCTTGATAGTCGTCTTCACAAAGTCAAAAAATCATTTAAGGGGCAATGTATACGCTTCTATAACAAGATTCCGGTTGATATACAAAATTTGCCTTTCACGAGGTTTAAAACTATAGTGAAACAAAAACTTTATACTAAAGGTTATTATACAACTTCTGCGTACTTGGATGGCAAAAATCCGTGGTAGTAACCCGTTTAGCTCATGGAGGTAGCTCGATGTCTGATGTTTCAAAAAAAAAATATATATACTGTTTGTACAGTCAACTACCTAGCTGTAGCTAGCTGGCTATACATGAGTGGTCAGGGAAAGCTGTACTATCACTAACAACCCTAGTTGCCTACCTAACAGCCTAGCCCTAACCATACGCTACGGAATATATACTTATATAAATAGTAGGGGAAGCCTGTCACCGTGCGACCTAAGGCAACAGACGGAAAGGGGGGAGGATAAGGGTGCTTTAGGAAATGGTTTTCTCACTGCCAGTCTCACAGACTCACAAGACTGATCAGATAAGCTAACGGCTAAAGGTGTCTTGGCCGCAGTGAGAGGATGCTGTAGTCAGGAGTGCTCCGTTGTCAATAAGACAGCGTTGATGTCTGAATTCAAAGAGAGTTTTATTTACAAAAGTTAAGCTATTTATACAAAACGGTATTTAAGTGTGTGTGTCTATAAACAATATTATTTTTAAATGTATACATAAAGTTAACTACTCTACTCAGCAGCCTAGTTCAGAACGGTCATTGCACTGCTGAGTAGTCTATTGTCATCACTTAGCAAATGTCCGGTCAGGTTGTCTGTTTACGTCGCGTGCACGTGAACACTGTTGAATAAATAAATGTTGAATGTATACAAATGTTATTTACAAAGAGCAACCTAGAGTTTAGTACTTTGGGAGTCTGCCTTACGCATGAGCGGTACTTACCTTAACTTACCTATGAAATAAAGATTATTTTGAATTTGAATTTACCTCGATTACTACCAAAACCGCTGTCACCAAAACTTGCTCATTAGTAATTTGAAACACTAGGCAATCTTGATGTCTTATTTTTTAAATTTAAAAAGAAACGACAAATTCTGGACTGTTAATATAATTTCAACTTTACTCTGTTGGCATATCGTTAAAAATTCAATACAATCAATACCTATTATTGTAAGTTACAGCAAGTTTGATTTTATAATGAGATTTCAATCAATGTGCTGACAACTAGCGGATAAAAGCTTAATGACGACAAATCCGAGATGTTTATTTAGTTCTCCAAAAAAGAAGCCACCATTTTGCAGCGGTATAAAGTTTACATTCATTTCTTGTATAAAAAAAAAATTACCGTAACCAGTTGCTTTATTATTATGTCAATCTAATGCATTTCGTAGTATGACCCGTCCGATACGAAGCTAAAACGTCTATCGTTGTTTCGTGTTGCGGACTTCATGGTAAACCTCCTGTTTGTTAAAAAAAAATATGAAACTTTTTTGATGTTCCATTTTTCTAAATAAACCCCTTTTATTCGTTATAAAATCGGTTTTCACGGTAGAGAACGCGAGTCACGAATGGAGTTTTATTATTTTATTTACCAACTATAAAAGAAGTGACACCACCACTGGGTCAGTACGGTGTCAGCGAAAAAGTTTAACTAACTACCAAATTTTCATGAAAAGTTTCTGTTTTCAATTTAGATTTAAAAATAAAATGGATTCCTAAAAAGTTCGCTTTGGAACTTTGACGTTTTGTAGCCTTTTAAATTTTCATCAGGGGTTTAGTATTGTATTTGTTTTTGTTAGGTTTAGGAAGCTTAATTTACATAGTTAACGTGCCTTAATTAAGATGAAAGCTCCAGTTACATTACGCCTCCCAGGCAAGGCATAAAATATGTGCTGTGTGGATATGATCATTTTACAACAATGCTATTTATGATTCTATAACGTAACTTGTCTGATATAATTTGTTTGTTTGTTAAGTTGTAGTATAACGTCGGGGATAGTGCAATAACTCGTAACTAACTTTCAATGGATTAATAGTTTTCATTTCGGTGTATTAGTGACCAAGTCAAACATGCATAACTGTCGTGCCAATCAAATTAATGCGATTTACGGATATCTAATGTTATCAGTAAGTAAATAACATAAATTAATTTACTGTGGAAAATTGAAAGTCATATTAAAATAACAAAGTTCAATCATTCTCTTGTACAATTGTGGTTTAGTGTTACCAATGTCGAAATTCGAAATTTGTTTTTTTTTGTGTTGAGCAGTAGATATTATAAAATTATTAAAATGATGTTATTCTAATTTGCATGTAACAATAGTGTAAGTAGTTAACTGCCTCCGTGGCCGAACGGTTACCATGCCGGAGTCCGTTATCATGCCACGCAGAGGTCCCAGGTTCGATTCCCGGGCCGGGAGAAATATTTGTATGACCTACATTTATTTCTCTCGTGAGTTTGGGTGTAATTTGTGGTTGTCTATGTGTGTGTCCATGGCACCCGCGATATGTTGATGTATATAGGTTGTAATATAATTAAAAAAAAAAAAGTAACACCAGTGATCCAACTTGGTACAAAAAAAAATTTCTATTATTATTTTCCTTCTTACTATTACGCGAATGCTGAAGTGAAAAGTTATTTACTTCTGCCGGTTAATGGCATCTTACTTTCACTATAAAATACTCGCAACTGCTGGTTAAATAAAGTTGTTTAAATCCTTGTATTCTTTGTCAATAGAAAACAGAACAACACAGTGTGAACGTAAAAGAATTTTATAGCTTTGCAGCACCACGTATCAACCGGTCAATGTTCAGTGAACCGAGTGATCGGAGAATGAATGGCCAATTGGCGAGTGAATGAAATTGCGCTTTCCACACTGCATAATATTTTAGGATATACAAACACGGGTAGCGAAATGTATTTTTTTATCCGCTCACGCGATCCGCTCATCCTTCCGCAAAATGGCGGCTATTTGGTTTCGCAAATTAGAAAAGGATTCAGTTTAAATACAAGTTTTTAAAAATAAAAATTATTATTCTGCATTGCTAAATAAATACCCTCCGTACTACAACGAAAACATCTCAGATAAAATGCAGTAATATACCGCAAATCCTGCACTTAAAAAGCACTAATGAAATTTTTGGTGTACTTGGGTAAATATGATAATATTCCGTTTGAGTGGTTCTAATGTTTACCATTAAATTACAGCTTAAAGTATAGTTTATAAACATTTATATTCAGGGTAAACTTAAAAAACGCTACTTACGGTATGTTTTCGATAAATAAACACCGACATCACCAGCCCAAACAATAACACACACGATTGTCGTGACGTATTTTTGAAGTTGTTTATTTTTTTTAAATGACAGACCCAGACATTAAAAACTTTATGGTTTGCTAGAGTAGTTAACGAAATAGCAATTAGTATTAGTTCTTTTACCTGTTATAACTTCGATATCCGATAAATCGGCATAAAATCATCACCTCTAGGTGTGGTATGCTTCCAGAGACGCATGAATCGCGTGAGCGGTTATAATAATATGTGACGGGACGAACAAATCATGCTCCTGGTAAGGACATGCCTATTCATAACCCCCGCGTGCTTCTTTCTGAAGTTGCAAAACCACAGAGGCAGATGGACCAGTGCGACGAGGACGGCTTTACAAAGGCGGTGAAGAGGAAGAGGAAGCCCACCAGCCGTAACTTGTGTAGCGCAGCACCGACAGGATCGAACCTTTTGCTCCATTCTGCCATACCGACGACGCTGCTGTACCTGTCGCGGGTACATTACTCCACGAAGTCTGAGGAGATAGTGGAGTACATCAGGCTAAAAACCAAATACACCCGTGTGTCGAGCGACTGGAGTCCCGCCACAACGTAACTTTTAATTCGTTTGTGGTGAGAGTGCCGGCCGAACATGTGTCTTCATGAAGTAAGAGTTTTGGCCGAAGGGCGTCATATATCGGCGATTCCGTGGACGGTTAATCGCAATAACACCGGACGGATCGCGTTATACAAATTTTAGTATTCTTTGTATAGAAGTTCATAGAACTGCGTCCACTACGGCCTGTCGGTAATGCCGGCGCAGTCGCTCGGAGGAGCAACGCTTGAGTGGACGCATACCGCACGCGCGCCTCTGCGTTGCGATCTCTTCTTAAATATGTCATGTATTCGGATATCCTTTTTCCTTTTTTTTTCTCTTCTTTCTTCTGCCAACAAACGAGTCACCACAACAAATTGTTCCTCATCACTTTCCAAATCCATTGTCTCGCATACACAAGTTACATTCGTGCGCTCTCTACGAAAAGTGGCGTCGGCAATCCCATTGCTGCAGATACAGTGGACGCACTGCCACAAACGGAGCCGTTTGATGAGATCCGTCCGATGCGTGCGCTGCGGATCCGTGGACGCCTTGACCTGACACCAGATTGCACCACACGTCGCTGACAAGTGCAATACGTGTAGATTAGTAATTTGGTTTATTTTATTGTTATATTATATTTTATGTATGTTAGTCCTTAAGGTATATATTATATGGGTTATGTAGCCTGATATAAATGTCAAAATAAATAAATAAAATAACAGTTGCAGTGCCACTCAGAGCTTTAAATTGCAAAGATCTTAGGGGCGATGCCACTGCGCACCCTGAGACATAAGTGGGTAAGTCCTTGTGCCTTTAATTTCACCAGCACCCTTACCCTTCCAAACTGGAATGCAGTAATATTCACTTGGCGACAGAAATAGGTAAGGTAGCAGCACTTCCCTTGTCGAACTCTTTCACAAGGTGCTCTACTGCTGCTGTAAATGTAATTTTGTATAAAGTTCTTTTTAAAATAATACAATCAACACTCCTACTGAATTGCAAAGTGCTTAATACTAAACAAAGACACACTGAAAATCATTTACTTTATCCGCTCACGCGATACATGCAGCCGTAGACGCCTACCACACCTAGAGGTGCCGGTGATGATTTTATACCGATTTATCCGGATATCGAAGTTATAACAGGTAAAAGAACTAATATTAATTGCTATTTCGGTAACTACTCTAGCAAACCATAAAGTTTTTAATGCCTGGGTCTGTCATTTAAAAAAATAAACAACTTCAAAAATACGTCACGACAATCGTGTGTGTTATTGTTTGGGCTGGTGATTTCGGTGTTTATTTATAGAAAACATACCGTAAGTAGCGTTTTTTTTGTTTACCCTGAATATGTGATGAGACCCTGAGATGTGAATGTTTATAAACTATACTTTAAGGAGTAATTTCATGGTAAACGTTAGAACCACTCAAACGGAATATTATCATATTTATCCAAGTACACCAAAAATTTCATTAGTGCTTTTTCAGTGCAGGATTTGCGGTGTATTACTGCATTTTATTTGAGATATTTTTGTTGGTAGTACGGAGGGCATTTATTTAGCAATGTAGAACAATATTTTTTATTTATAAAAACTTGTATTTAAACTGAATGCTTTTCTAATTTGCGAAACCAAATAGCCGCCACTTTGCGGTGGGAGGAGCGCATCGCGTGAGCGGTTAATTAAGTTACCTCCTCAAGGTAATTTATGGAATCATAACAAGATGAAAGTATGATAAGTTCAAATAATATAAAATTTACAAAATAAACATTAAAAAAGAAGAGACCTTAATTGTAAATTATAAATCTATATACATATAGGCACATGGGGCTTGTCAACACAAGTCTCTGAGTGACACTGCAACTGTTATGGACAGGCGTGAAGCTTACCATCAGGCGCACGACTTACTCGTCTCGTCACTTGATATTACATATAAGAAAAATCTATTGTGCGTGTTAGGCGTCGTCTCATCACTTAATATGATTAAAAAAAATTACTACTACTAATTGGTAAGAAGAATTAGTCAAAAACCTAATGGATGTTCTCCAAAGACGCAGAAGCTGTATAATAATCCATAATCCATCCATCTTATTATAGAAACACATACATTATCTCTTAACTGAATTTGTGACTTTATAAAGACGATTGTACAAAAGAGACCTTTAAGAGAATACTAAACGTTGCTAACATAAAGAGTAAAAATACGTATATTTGTTGTTAGTTTCATAAATTGATCTACAGTCACGTACGCTCGGGTACGTAGCTTGATCTACTGTTTACGAGGAATAAAAACCAGAAGCGAATAACACTCAGCAAGGTTTTGAAATAGAACGAAAGAACCCTCCATCACGTTTCGTCACGCCATGGTAAGCAGGGGCCCATTATTTTTGACATGACATCTGTCTCTTGTTACAAATCGAAAAGCAATTTACCGAATCGGTTTCATGGTGGAGATAACATTTTATTTTCTAAATTGCTGTGTATTAAAATTTTTGAAAATGAAATAACTGTAGATTAATTTGTAATCCAATAAAAAAACCAATTAATTCAACAGTCAATCACTGTTAAACCTCAAAGCCAGAGGTATATGCGAAATGACATTATAGATGGTAATGACCTATCAAATTCTCATGACAAATGGGAAAATTGAAAATTATTAGCAACACTCGCCGTAATTGGAATAAACGTTCTTGATGGTTACATTTTCCTCCATTATCTTACATAATCATTATTTTTTACATTATACTTCTTACATTACAATCCTGGTACATTTTTCTCTCTTAGAGATAAGAGATAGGCTCTTGTCGGTGTAGTAAATCCCATTCTGTCCTTTGCAAAGCTTTTTATTTGACTTCCTTATACGACTTTGCCCCCACTTTCATTTTGATTTGGTAACTTATTCTCGGTTGTCCTTGTTCACGCTTGCATTCCACTTTTCCTTCGATTACATGTTTAATGAAGTCCTCATGTTCTAATAAGATGACCCACCTTCTTACTAAATATAAATCCAAATTGGAAATTTCGAACATTTACTCGAAATAATTATAACTTAAAGAAACCGACAGCAATAGTCTGTGCAATTGCATATATTTGCCGAGTTTTATTACTTTTATTGAAATCGGTTAATGGAAAGTGAGTGAAATCAAATACAACGGATTCGTCCCCTAACTTGCCACCCTTAGCGGTGGAATATATTCTTCAAATTTGAATGCAACCACTACTGAGGTACTCCCTTTGCAACAAAAAAGAATCATCGAAATCAGTTCACGTGATGTTACACGAATATTCCGACATTTATGAACCGATTTAGACCGACACTAGCTTGAAAAATATAATGTAAATGCAATTTAAACCTGAAAAAAAAATAGTTTCCCTTTCTATAAAATGAAAAGTATCGAAAATATAAAAATATCAAATATATTTAGTCGTAGTCTAATTAGAAACGTCAAAAAGAGATTGCCATGTAAAAAAATCTTTCTATTTCATCATGATATTCTGATAAACCTTTATTATAAAATTTAATTAAGCTGTAGCAAAACCAACCTCACATCGCACAAGTCAGTGTTCATTGACCCGGCAGTGCATCGTTCCGTGACCTGCACACAGCAAAATACCACGTTACGTTGAATTATCACGTTACAACGCTTTGCCATTGGGATATCGCTATTGGTAGTAATATATAGTACTGCTGGACGGAGGATGTTGATCATTTTGCTATGTTTTTCTCTATAAACTACTGATACTGGCGACAATTTTTAGGATTATTATCACAATACTGACACTAGCCCAAGTGTAGTGATCGCCATTAAGGAGAAATAAATAAATTAGGATTTTGTATAAAATTAAAAAAAATGGTAACTGACTTTATGTACAAATTAGAAAGAAGCGCTGCACGAGCGACGATGTTCTTGGTGAATTCCCCGTATCTCTCACCCAGATCATTTAGCCTATTATTAATAAAGTCTATAACTATATGTATTCTTGAGTTGTGGACAGTTTCAGTTTTTATAATAAAATAACGTACTAGTCAAATACATACGCCGCTGAAGCTGCTTGTAGCCCATCTGCCAATTCGAAACTCGAGTGGCGGCAATCGGCTGAGAACAAAAGCAAACCCCGTGAACCTGTCTCTGAAGTTGCAAAACCACAGAGGCAAACGGACCGGTGGGATGAGGACGGCTTAACAAAGGTGGTGAAGAAGAAGAGGAAGCCCACCAGCCGTAACCAGTGTGACACAGCACCAACAGGATCGAACTTTCTGTTGCGTCCAGCCATACCAACGACGCTGCTGTATCTGTCACGACTGCATTACTCCCCGAAGAATGAGGAGATGGTGGAGTATATCAGACATAAAGCTAACCAACAAGCAAATACAAAAGCAAATACAACCTGAGTTTTAATTCGTTTGTGATGAGAATGCCTTCCCTTCACGAATAAAGAGTTTTGGCCGAAGGGTATCATATATCGGCGATCCCCGGCCGGTTACCTGACACCATATTGCGTCGCCGACAAGCGCAATATGTGAAGATTAGTTAGAAATAGTATTTTATTATATTGCATGTACGTTAGTCCTTAAGGTATATACTATATGGGTCATGTGGCCTGAATTAAATAAATAAATAAATAAAAATAAAAGTACAGGTACCAGAGGAACAGAACCCCTAAACCAGAAGCAATTAAGAAAAACTTGAAAAGTAGAAACCGTTGGGTCACCGAAGTCAAAGACGTTGTATATTTCAGTTACAGTTGGACTACCTTAACCCATAAGCGACAATAACTTTAAAAATAAAAACATTGCCTCACATTACGTTAAAAACATTCGTAGTCAAAGTAAATGTCAAAATATTATTAACAACCATAATTAGGATCTTTCAGGTATGTTCTCCACAACAGCAGTTCATATAGAGGTTTTTCCAAAACTAAATACCTAGCTGCTGCTTTAACTTTCGCGTTCTTGATCAATATTAACTGACTGCATTCATCGAAACTGACACAGGCCCTAGCTGCTGGACGGAGGATGTTGATCATTTTGCTATGTTTTTCTCTATAA
>NW_020653945.1:23972188-24011194 GCF_003589595.1 Hyposmocoma kahamanoa
AGCGACGATGTTCTTGGTGAATTCCCCGTATCTCTCACCCAGATCATCTGATTTTCTTGGTGCACTGTTATACGACGCGAAAGTTTTCGCGCGGCCGCCACGCTTTCACGTACATTAATGGCGAATCTGAATCCTATTTACTAGGCAACAACATTTAAATTTTTCGGAAAAATACAACCGCGCGGTCGCCGCGTAGACCAAAGACAAGCCAGTATCGCCCCCGCGGCCGGGACATTCATTTGAGTTAAAATGTAAAACCTAAATAAATAGAGTGTATTTTGCCTTGACAGTTAGATGCACGCGGTTAGACCGCGCGGTTTTATTATTCCGAGGAATTCAAATGATGTTGCCTAGTAAATAAAATTCAGATTGGCCATTAATTTACGTAAAATAGTAGTAAGTGGGCGGTCATCGCGTGGCGGCCGCGCGAAAACTTTCGCGTCGTGTAACTGGGCGGTTAGACTTATAGCTTTTTGTTCTCGTTTCTTTGCTCATTTCAAGAAGCAAAATAACAGATTTGTGATTGCTACACATTGATTAGAAATGAAACTATTTTCACTGGATATAAAATCGCGTGTATTACTTTACACCTTTTAGCTTTAGTTATTTGCAGGAAATCGTTTCACATTTAGTTTTACACCTACATCACCTAAACCTATATGAAATATCCCATCTGCAAAAATACACTAATCATTCGTTATTCTTTGACTTTCTGTCTTAATTTCATCATTACTTTAAGTATTACCTACCCAAGTATACAGGGTGTAATCGACAAGTGTGCCCAGGCGATTATTGCGTAAATATAAGAAATATAAAAAAATCTTTAAACTGATATCGAAATTACTTTATCTAGTGAGTAAAACGACATGGAAAACTTTTAAAAATAACACTGAAAATACCCAAAATTTTAACGTTAAACGCTTCCATACATTTAATATGACATTTGTAGAGAGCCTTTCTTTTTATTTATTTATTTATAAAAACGCAATATAAACTTGCTGTAATAACTAAAACGCTTAAATGCTTACTCATACTACATATACATTTGATACGCAAGGTTTACTTTACAAATTAGTTTGCTAATGCTGATGTAAGAAACGTCCGCATCTTGATCTCAGCGACCATTTTTACAGGGACTTTAGATTCGAACAACTGCTTGGAATACAAAATTTTGTACTCACTTAAAAATAAACATCACTTTGTTTTATTCAATTAAAAGATTGTCATACTTTATTTTCAGCTGTTTTATTGTCTAAACTTATTGTTACTTCTAAAGAAGATCAATGAAATCAACTTATTTATTTGTAGAGCACCTTGTGAAAGAGTTGATCCAGGTTCAACCTTACCTATTTCTATATCGAGTTCCTAGGTTTTCGCGATTGTTACCTTATTTATTTCCACCACAAAGCAGTAATGTGAGCATTACTGCGTTCTGGTTTTGAAGGGTAAGGGTGCTGGTGAAATTACAGGCACATGGGACTTTTCAACCTATGTCTCAGGGTGACGCGCGCAAAGGCAGTGCACCTCAGATCTTTGCGATTTAAACCTCTGAGTGGCACTGCAACTGTTATGGACAGGCGTGTCGCTTACCATCCGGCGCACGACTTGTTAGTCCCATCATTTAGCATCATAAAAAAAAATGATTACCAATGTATGGGAACATCTAACGTCTACTACTACTAATTTAATTTTAAAAAGTAATAGATGTCGTTTTACTCATTACATAACGTACTTTCGATATCAGTTTCAAGGTTTTTGATGCAACTTATATTTACGGAATAATCGCCTAGGCACGCTTAACGATTACACCCTGTATGTGTTCTTAAGTTAAGCGTAATTGATACCTCATTAAAACTCATCCTGGGAGAGAGGTCACAGTGATTCAAGGGATCTCCTTTCATTGTATACGGGTAACATTTATGTAGAGCCTTATACCCTACTAAATAATATAAACAAGATTTGAATCGGACAGAATCGGAAGTGAAGAGCACGCTCTTTATCGTCTGTACCAATCCGTATCATCGTATATGACGTATATACTCATATAAACTACACTCGTACAGGATTTTTTTTCAAAAATAGAAATGTGAAAACGTATCCTATTTCTACACCAAAGCAAGCAAGCATATTGCGTTTCGGTTTTGATGTTCTGGTAAAATTACAGTCATATGAGACTAGTTAACTTAAATCTCAGGGTGACGGGCGCAGCAGTGACAGTGCCCCTCAGATCTTTGCGATTTAAAGCTCTGAGTGGCACTGTAACTGTTATGGATAGGTAACTCACTTACCATCAGGCGTAAGACTCATCCATCCCGTCACTTGGTAACCATAAAAAAAAAGCTATCCTCCTCCTGATCTTACGTAATAACTTTTTGACCACCATTCCAATTATAAATAAAATAAATAATAAATAACGCACACACTCAACATAGCCCCGCACTAGGGAAACCCTGTGTCGCGGGTACCATGGACACACACATAGACAACCACAAATTACACCCAAACTCACGAGAGAAATAAATGTAAGCCATACAAACATTTCTCCCGGCCCGGGAATCGAACCTGGGACCTCTGCGTGGCAGTCCGGCATGGTAACCGTTCGGCCACGGAGGCAGTGTCAATTAAAATTGAAATTATCTTTTTTCCATAGGTTTCAAATTACACTTGATATTGCTACATTGATTAAAAATGTTCTCTCTCACTCATTCGTCAGGCAGAATCCCGTGGGAAGAAAATATAAGACACTCTAAGGGTTGGACTTTGTAAATAAAACAGTTGTACATATTTATCATTTATGTCATGAAACATTTGGACTGTATAAATGAATTTATGTACCTTCAAATGTAACGACGAAAGAATTGCAAATCCTAAGTGGTAGTAGGTGACGCGCATTGCTCGCGGAACAAATAGCTGATGTCTAAGCGTCTAACTGTCATGGCAAAATACGCTCTATTTGTTTAGCTTTTACGTTTTAACTTAAATGAACGTCCCGGGCACGCGGGCGAGTCTGGCTTGAATTTGATGTCCGCGGCCAATATTTGAGAGAACAATATTTGCAATATTATTTGACAATATTTATTATTAATGAATTGTTAATTTTATTATTATTGTGTATTTTTCATTACCTAATTTTCATTTTTGTTTGATGATCTCAATATCATTTCTTATACTTGGACGTGTAGTGAAATTTTTATTATAACAAAATATACAAACTAATTACTACAATGAATTCCTGTTGTCGCTTGATTCCATTGGCTATTAAATTGAATTTAATTTAAACTAGATCGATTCCCAAAAATATCAATTGAATTCTGAAACGACTATTCCAATCGCAGATCCATTTTCGCCAACTGCGGCGAGAGTCCGCAACAAGTGGCAATCTTGCTCTGATAATTGGAATTCCAGATTTTTATGCAACTGCAGCTTTCCAATTGGGCCACTACAGTTTTTGGATTAAGTCAGTTAAGCGAATAAAGTTACTACAGTTATAAAAATATAAACGCAGTGGAATAAATATTGTTTGTCTGAATCAATGTGACTTGAATTGAATGAATTGTTTGTCATTAGTTTCGTCTAGGAAGATTTGGAGTCTAAAATGAGACGCATACTGTATAATTGACGCAGTGTATATGTATATTATCTTAATATCAACAGATGTCGCCACTAAGACTTTGAATCACTCAATTAGTGTTACCTGACGTACTGGTAACTGATAAAAATTTCGAATACTTTTCTAGTGGCCCAATCAAGACAATCAGTGGACAACTTTTTTTAAAAATATCTGGGGATGGGACGAACATGTTGAGCGCCTAGTGGTAAGTAATACGCCATCTATAACAGTTGCAGTGACAATCAGTGCACGCAAAGAAGTAGAAGAAATCGCAAAGACATACGGGGCACCTGCGCCCGTCGTCTTAAGGCACAAATTATCCTTCAAAACAAACAAAGTACTGTTCACATCCTGCCAGATTGGCACTTCCATGACGAATTTTTTGACAAGGAGCTCTACTACTACTATTTTTAGTTTCTGCTACATAATCAACAGTGCAATAACATCGAAGCGCGTTTCTTCTACCATATTTGCAAGCTGGCAAAGTTATTAATCGTACAATCAAAGAAAACTCAGTGTTGAAAGAGAACTGGAAATTTCACAAGAAACATTTAAGTAAGACTCATTTTCATTTTATAGCGGCCTGATTGACATTAATCTAATAAAGTTTACGTCAAATTTCATTTATTTCGGACGTGAACTGTTAACTTATACAACTTTCTACACAGTAATGAATAGGTTCAGTCATCGAGTATATAACCATAAATAGAGATGAAATGTCAATTAATTTGTTTGAAAACTATTCTACCATATCATTACGGTGATAACGGCGCTCCGATAGCCCAGTCCGAATTTGAAACCATTGACTTTTAGTTACACAGTTAACTTGAGCTTTGCTATAATGGACGAAAATTGCAAAATTACATATTTAATATTTAATTACCGATGAAATGTGATTCCGTTTATTTTGTAATTAGATGTTTTGCTGTTTTTCCCACACCACCGAATGTGTTCTATTCGGCATTGTTAGAGATATTATCTTTATTACAATAAATACAGAATATTTTTTGGAATATACGGAGAGGTACACACAGGTTAGTAGTTGGCCTGTCTATATTTCAGTGCAAACGTGAGTTGATATTTATGAGAGTTCATTTCAGAGTTTCATATAAGAGTTCAATTCATTTATTTACTCTGCCAGTGCGACTAAGCATTCCCATTCCAACCGTAGACTTCTAATTGAGAGGCAACTGTTTTCCCACTGAGCTACCACCGCTGAAATGAAGTGATTTCTAAACGAATATCAGTGTCAATCCAAAGACTATTTTAAATTCAAAGTGCGAGGGTTGATTTTTTATCAAATGCTGTCAGGTATTACTTGAACAATGAACAATCAGATCACAATGGTCTCTTAACCGAACTTCAACGAGAATCCTTTCTGTGTTTAATTAAATAAAAAGCATCTACGCGATGTTCGTCTTTGGTAACAAAAGAAGTGATTGCTAGTACCTATTCTATATTAACTGGTCTCCGTTATGTGTTTATATATAGGTTATATTTTTTATCATATTATTACCCACATAGACAAAAGTAGTCATGGAAATGAATAAAGTGATTATCTATTTATATAGTCACCAAAGAATCAAATATTTATATTTAGCAAAATATCCAAATTTTTTTTAAATCCATTTCCAAGTATACATTAAAATTGAATCCTTAATTAAATTACATCAGTTAAAATAAACAAGGAACGTGCATGCGATTTACATCGTATTGTCTTTGAAAAACACCTTTCAAAGGGTTTATAGTTACATTGAAAGTTACGTCGTTCGGTCGTCCGTAAAATGTTCGGTGAGACGTTAATAATTGTAATCTTATCCAGTAAACTTCACAATTTAGAATTATTAAGTCAATTTTCAACGTTAAAATGTTGCTACGGGTATTCTAAGTTTAGCACCAATTATTAAAAAGATAACAAAAACAAAATTTTATGTCTATAAAATTTTGTTTTTGTTATCTTTTTATCTAATAAACGCAAACAATTAACAAAATAATAAATATTTCTGTTTGTTCACCGTCATAATTATAATAAGAGCGAGGATAAATTATTGGTGTAAAACAGGTATAACACAAAAAGACTTACAGAAAGGAAATTAAATAAATGTAAAGTTAACAATAATTATGGAATAACAACTGATAAGTATGTAACACCAAAAATATGCAATAAAATAGACTGGTTCAGGGAAAATAATAAAAATGTAATGAAAAATATAATATTTTTCTGAGTGTCCGATCATTGTATTAGTAATTATAACAATCTAGTGGAGTAATTTCACAACAAACAATTGAATATCAATTCAATACAAATTTAATTACAGTTAATAGCGACATCTCTAGCCAGGGCTGGTAACTGTAAAGTTACCTGACTGGGTGACGAGATATTTTCATAGATTACTCATAGATGGCGCTACGGCTAAAAAGTCATTGAAAACCAAATATAAAGATCCGACAACAAACACATTCGTGACTTCCGCTGGTTCGTTCCGTGGCTTAGTTGGCAGAGCATCTGGCACGGTTTGCTAGAAGAATTGGGTTCGGATAAGGCTGGACTGAATATCAATTCAATAGAAATAAAAAAAATATATAGCAAACTGATGAAATGTTATAGCGTACAATTATAATGATTAGATATTTAGCAGAGTATAGCTCCTTGTGAAAGACTTCGTTCAGGGAAGTACTGCCACCTCATCTATTTCTGCCACCTAGCAGCATTACTGTGTTCCGGTTTTGAAGGGTAAAGGTGCTGGTGGAATTACAGGCACATGGGACTTGTCAACTTGTGTCTCAGGGTGATGCGTGTAGTGGCAGCGCCCCTCAGATCTTTGCGATTTAAAGCTCTGAGTGGCACTGCAACTGTTATGGACAGGCGTGTAGCTTACTATCAGGCGCACTTACTTAATAAAAAAAATTCATCATTACTACGTTATCTTTTATTATTAGCTGGAGGTATTAGTATTAGGTACTTGTAATCGTTCACAAATGTACGTAACTTCGAAATTAAAAGGACTAAATTAAATTAGTATAATTGGGGATCCTATTGTTGGCGGGGATCCGCCTCGCCTCAGGGTAATCAAAACACAGTTGTTCCCCCTTATAGTATTGCTATGTTAATACATTAGGCGAAATGTCTGCGATTTAAACTAATTGAAGAAGAAGTATAACAGCCACGTTCACTAATTTTGTAGTACAAATTTATTTTTATTGAACATCGATATGTTTTTGCTAACACGATATTCAATTATATATTTTGCCGACTTCAAAAAAGGAGGAGGTTCTCAATTCGACTGTATGTTTTTTTTTTGTAGGTATGTATGTTGAGCGATATCCGGTATTTGTGAACCGACTTCCATGATTCTTTTTTTGTTGGAAAGAGGGTACCTCCATAGTGGTCCCATTTCATTTTGAAGGAAATCATCCACCTCTAAGGGTGGCGGATCACTCACGAACATTCATTTTTATAAACAGCGCCAAAATTTTTTATAAGGAGCAATTATTTTAATGGTTGATTTTGCTATTCTCCAATTCAAGGCGTTTTTTTCTCTCAATATACTTTGAGTAGTGAGAACCAATTTTTATTACCTCCAGTGTCAAGTCCCGTATAGTGGCGAACTAGGGGATATTTCAATAAAACTTAAGCTAATAGACGTAATACCACATACTTTTAACGTCGGTTTATTTAGTACTCTGTACTAAGATTATAATGAAAATACTCCTCTAACTTGTTATTGTTATTGAAATAAAAATCGAACAAACACAGAAAAATTCTATCGATCCGACTGGATCGAACCAGCTGTGCGGTAGCCACGATGATGCCTCATACCAACTGTCAGTTGTGCCAATGATAATAACAATACAATAAGAATATTATTTATTGCATCCAAAGAGACATTAGTAATGGTTTCTCCGACTACAAGTACCTTCTGTAAAAAAAAAGTTATGGAAAAATTTAACTGGAAATTTCATATTTATTTTAGTTTTTTTATAATGTCAAGTAACGGGACGAACAAGTCGTGCGCCTGATGGTAAGCGCCACGCCTACCAATAACAGTTACAGCGCTACTTAGAGCTTTAATTCGCAAAGATCTGAGGGGTTCTGCCACTACGCCTGTCACCCTGAGACATAGTTGATAAGTCCCATTTCGTTATCTACAATCGTTTTAAGAATGGCCTATTTGTAAAGAAGCAGAATACATTACTGCTAGTGTATCTCTTGGCAAAAATATTCACGAACCATACATCAATATAAATCGAGTGCACAATATTCCTTGCACAGAGTAAATAAATAACAAGTCTATTCACAGTCTTTCGAAAGCCGAACAAAGCGCCTGTGACGTCATGAACGAATATTCGAAATTGAATGCGCGTGAAAATTCTGGTCGTGCGCTTCGAATCTCATATGGTACCGCTTTGCATCTTTGCTTATATTGAAATAAAACATAGAGCAATACATTAAGTAAGACGTCTTTCAGCTTTTAAGCGTGCTATATCTCTAGTGGTATTGCAAGAAATGTAACGAGTTTTCGTAAAGCTTTGGTATTGCTTCTCGTCCGTTTGTCGTTACAATTCGTTTTAGATAAGCTGAATTTATTAGATGATAATAACTGAAGTAACTTTTAATGGAGCCTGGTTTGATGATTTTTTAATGATCTTAAATTTAGGAGCATATAAAGGCTCTAATGTACATAGATGTGTAAGAGGTGAACTAAACGTAAGTGCGGTATTTAGACTCGGCGGTGACTTTGAGACCTGCAGCGTTATTGATGACAGCACTGCACTCGACGCCGCGTCAGCGTCGAATTACCAAATCGGTATTCGTCAAGTTACTTTAAGCGACACTAGCGCGGCGGCGAGCGAAACTACTTTCGACGCTGAACTTTGACAATTTTGCATGGAGTTTGGTATTCAGTAACGAAATACCTATAGCCTTAACTTCGCCTACCGCCTAGCCTACAACCCCAAACTAAAACTGTTAAATCTATAAGCTGCAAAGAATTGCAAACGTTGGTTTGTTCAAAAAAGAATACAGGATTTAAAAAAAATAGTTATATATATATTTCGGTTTTACGGAGATAGCCCAAGTTCCCCTTGGATAAATAGACAATGTCAATGTTGTTAACTTCTCGGGTAGTGTAGAGGAGAATTCTGATAAAGTTATGGTGTCTGCAAATACAATTATGTCCGAGATAAGACAATTTTGCAGATATCTGACTTTATTTCTTTATGTTACCAAGTGACGGGTCGAACAAGTCGTGCGCCTGGTGGTAAGTGATACGCCTGTCCACAATAGTAGCAGTGTCCCTCAGAGCTTTAAATCGCAAAGATCTGTCACCCTTAGACATAAGTAGACAAATCTCATTGCCTGTAATTTCACCTGCTCCCTTACCCTTCAGAACAGACTGACACACAGTAAAGCTCACATCGGCGACAGAAACAGGTAAGGTGGCAGTACTTCATGAAACAACATTCCCATTCTAACTGGAAAGTCAAACTGATGTAGAAAAAATCTCTTATTGAGATCTTACAGTCTTTATATGCTGTAAGATTGAGATAATCAAACTCGAGAACAAAGCGAACATAATTCAGTCATAAATATAGCCCATATTTTACATTTAATCCTCTAAGATGTCTTGCCGCTAGAAAGTACACTACATCTTGTATTATTCCCATACTAAGAACGTGTAAGGAAAAGATGCGCAGTACGTGTTGGGAGATGCATATTTAACTCTTACATGTGTCTAGACACCAGACGTAATGTAATCCAGACTTATGCTAAGACAATGATTTGTTAGTCGCATGCAAGCGTGGGTGAAATGCATATATTTCAAGAATGACGCTTGCGAAGTGCTGAACTTGAAAGCTTCATTGATGGGATAAGAAAGATTGTCAAACCATGAGTCTTCTTCTTCTTATCGTATAGATGGCATACACTGGTAATGCTTGCTTGTGGAGGAAGCATTTGCCAATTAGCGTAAGGTGCTCGCCGATTGTTCCCCAGGGCAACTTGTTGTTGTTGGATCTTCAACCCCGCAAGGAATCCTTAACCCCGCAAGGATTGAAGATCCTTCACGGAGGCTCCTTTCAGTAACTAATAGTAAAAAAGTAAAAAGATCCACAAGAATTTGTTGCCTCAGTGGCCGGACTGCCACGCAGAGGTCTTGGGTTCAATTCCCAGGCAGTAAGTGTATGGCCTGCATTTATTTTTTCCGCGAGTCTGGGTGTAATTTGTGGTTGTCTATGTATGTGTCCATGTCACCCGCGACACAGGGTTTCCCTAGTGTGGAGCTATGAGTGTGTTGTGTTATTAACAAGCACATAGAAAACTTTGTAAGGCCCTCTAGTTCGTTCCATGGCTTAGTTGGTATTGCGTCTGGTACGGTGTGTAGAAGACGTTGTTAACTGCCTCCGTAGCCGAACGGTTACCATGCCGGACTGCCACGCAGAGGTCCCAGGTTCGATTCCCGGGCCGGGAGAAATGTTTGTATGGCTTACATTTCTTTCTCTCGTGAGTTTGGGTGTAATTTGTGGTTGTCTATGTGTGTGTCCATGGCACCCGCGACACAGGGTTTCCCTAGTGCGGGGCTATGTTGAATGTGTGTGTGTGTGTTTCGAATCCAGCCAAATCGAATGATTTTTTTTGGAATGTTCAATCTTTGTGTCAACAATTGTAACAAAGTAATCAATCATAAGTAAAAGATTTTAGACTACTTTTGGACATAATATGTCCATAACGAGGATATTGTTAGAGTACAGTTTTACACACGGCGTTGGTAATATATTTCTTGTGTAAACGAATGAACACAGTAACCAAATCTAGTTTTGGTAAACACTTTCCTATAAACAACTTTAAAATTAGTTGCAGAGGAACTGTATTCCAATTATTTAATTTAGGCTCATTGTTATTTATGGCATCGATTTTTGCTTGTGAATGTGTAGAAATCATAAAATTCAGCCATACAAGTTTATGACGAAGAAAACAGCTTTGTGCCATTTGCGTAAAAACAGAATGCCTGGGGACTATATATGAAACGCCTCGCTGAGGTGCTTTTAGTTCGCTCGCGTTTATACTTCAGGTGGTCAAAAGCCTGGTAGTTTCAGTCAAAAAAGAAGTTTACCTTTCAAACTTTGCCAGCATGCTCCAGGTCACTGCTATCAATAAAATGTTGTACCTATAACTTAACCTTATTTATTTACCTACAAAAGTGACAATGATTCATTCTATTGTGAATATGAACGTAAACGTCAAAGAGACAATAGGTCGAAAAGTAAGTTGCGACCTGTACATACCGTGGTAAGAAACCTATAATTAGTGATAGGTAGTCTTTTAGTGAATAACCACAAAAGTCTTAAAATCTGTAATTGTATTTATTTAATGCTATATAAATACTTGTTGTTAACATAAAAACCCAATTAGAATTACGATAAGCAAGAACAACCCCGTTCAAGTGTCAATATGAACTACATCTTTGTACAGGTCGCAACTTACTTTTCGACCTATTGACTTTTGACGCTTAGGCTCATGTAGCCAATAGAATGAATGAGTAATTGAATATTATTATTTCGATGATGCTAATATAACTTTTTTAACAATTATGTAAGTGCATAAGAAGACATGACAACGTTCAGTTTCCCTACATATTTCTTGACAAAAGATACATAGCTATTGCCTCTTTTACGATATAATAGTACAGCCATGATCGGAAATTGAGTGTAAAAATGAAATTCCTAAGAACCTTTTGTGTGACGGTAATCGTTTCTAGAAGAGCGCGAGACATCCAGGGTCCCCTGCTGAGCCTTTGTAAAACATCGATTTGATAGATTCGAGTTCGTTGTTGCACGATACGAGACGGTATTCAGATTGTTGTAAAATCGTAGACGTGCGAGAATTTGTTAAGTAGTTTGAATAAAATGTTGATCGTTTGGCCCCGTGTAGATACATAAATATGTACATAATATTTAAAGTGATCAGATCCAGACATCGTTGTTCCTTTGATCGTTAACGCCTAGTAATACATTATCTTCTTGATCTTAATGAACTCATTTACTTACATAAAATCATATATTTTATGGTGGATTGTCCCGAGCTTTTAAGCAAAATTAATTTTAATTCCAAAGTTCGTCTCAGGGTGCAGAGAATTTTTCATCTTAATATATAAAAAAAATAATACCTCTTTCTATAACCCCATACTGAAAATGTGTCGAGCTTATGATGAACTTAAGAAAGGTCTAATGCTCAACTCGATATTTTTAATTCGAAGATTAATTATACAAGACGCAATTACGTGTGTCGCTTAAGTTTTAGTTTTTGATAATTTTGTTTTGTGTTATATTGTTATTACTATTATTTTTAACTATTTAAACAAATCACTTTGTACATTTACGTATTAAAATATATTTTTTTATTAATTTCTTCGTTTTGGATCTAGAGATTGTAATTTTGCACTAACCGAATATTAAGACTAATTTTATCATGCTGCGTATACTGTTTTTGTAATGTGGTCTAGGCTATTAATGTATCAAACTGTATCTGTTACCATGTGATGATTACATTCTGTTTGTGTATCTTTACAATAAAATGAAATAAAAAATATAATGATATTCTATATTTTTACCAAATTATTCCACTAGTTTGTTATAATTATTAACACAAAGATTTTACTGAAAGAATTTGCATTATTTTTCTGTCTAAAAACACAAATAGACATTTATGAACAAATGATTTCATTATTATAAGCCGAAATATGTCTTCCGTTCGTTTATTTAAATATTCAACACATCATAATTATCGCTATCAATAACAAAGCATACTAGACCCAATGTAATTTCTAAATAAGAAAAATTCGCCCTGGAACATTGTTATAAAATCAGTATTACGAAAAAATAGCATGAAACAACAACGTTTACAAACATATACACTAACAAAGTAAATCATTTTGGAAGCAACAATGGAAACAAAGGCAACACCTGCTTGCATCAGGAAATTGGATCTGATGCTATCGGGCAATGTTAAGTGAAAGCTGAACGCCTGCTCTCTTAGTCTACACTTTACAGTTTGCCTCGATCCACGCTGTTTTATTTTTAACGTGGTTTTAAATTCTAGCGGTTTTTAACTTGGTCGTCATCTTCAGTGTTTCATATTAGTATTTCAAATCTGGCTTAATCATAAGGTAATATGATATCAGATGGGAACTATGTACAAAAGGGACAGACGTTGTTATCATAATAAAAGGCATCAGGAGTAAAAAGGGTAAGAAAGTTGGGAGGACTGCAGGGTCCTTGAGGATACAACATCTCGTAAAGCGAAACTGCCTCTATGACAATATGAAACCGGATAAAAGCTAGCAAAATGTGAAATTAGAAGAGCAAAGACGTTACACAGTCCACTTAATTTCTAATTTGAAAAATCGTGTCATTAAAATTTCGTTGCGGGAGGCCACGGGGTCAGTCTCCTGAGTCACACCGAATTAGCGTTGTGTGACGTAGGTTAAAGAACGACTCTACGCCGGAGGCGAGGACTTCGTTGTGAAACTACACAACGATAAACATGCGGTAAGTTGTTGTGCGGGATATAAAGGAAATGCAGAACTGTGGTGGTGTCTACGCCACAGGTCCTAAAAAGTTATTAATAAATTCTGACTAGTTTATGAATAACACGACGAGCATAAAGTGATTCTTTGTTGTTATATTATGATTCTTTATTTTCAATTAAGTGATTTTTGACATTGAGATTTGTTGTCCATGAAATTATCTAGTTTTTTTAGAACTAGATGTTAATTATACACTTTTATAGTTATATAGATTTTAAGACTCGTGGTTATTCACTAAATGATTATCACTAGGATCAGGTTTCTTACCACGGCATGACTTCTTTTTATTTTCCCAATATTTCGGAACGGTTGCACGCTCCATGGTCACGGGTTGACTGGACGGCGGCAGATGACAGCTTTATGAGCAGACATATCTATCTACCCTCTTGCGCTGTCGACGACTACCTTCATCGCGATTTGTTGTGGCATTACCATTGTCACCCACTTTTTTCAGACAAACCACACTCACTGTATCCACACGCGAAACTGAACTTGAGGATTTTGTTTTTATTACTGCACGCACTAAGGACCGGATTCCATGCACTGGACAGTTTAAAACCATCATCACGGTTAAATGTTTTGTACTTCGTGATCTCCTGCCTGACTTCTCGTACCAACCGTGGTATGTAGTGACGTTCTGTCGAGAGTACCTGGGGGCTATGCAACTCGATCCAGTGGTTAGTGTCAGTCTGTGTGAGATGTTGTGCTATAGTCGACTTCTGTGCATCATTGTTTTTTACTGCTCGGATGTGTGAAAAAAGTGAGTGACAATGGTAACGCCACAACAAATCGCGATGAAGGTAGTCGTCGACAGCGCAAGAGGGTAGACAGGTATGTCTGCTCATAAAACTGTCATCTGCCGCCGTCCAGTCAACCCGTGACCATGGAGCGTGCAACCGTTCCGAAATATCGGGAAACTAAAAAGAAGTCATACCGTGGTAAGAAACCTGTGTGACCTGAAAAAAGTGAGTGACAATGGTAACGCCACAACAACTCGCGATGAAGGTAGTCGTCGATAGCGCAAGAGGGTAGACAGATATGTCTGCTCATAAAGCTGTCATCTGCCGCCGTCCAGTCAACCCGTAACCATGGAGCGTGCAACCGTTCCGAAATATCGGGAAAATAAAAAGAAGTCATACCGTGGTAAGAAACCTGATCCTAGTGATAATCATTTACTTTTATAGTTTTTCAATAGGAAAATTGCAAAAATAAAATTTGTTAGAAAAAAGTCGAGATATTTTTTGTCTATGTCTGTGGAACTCCAAAACAACTTTGTAAAATGCAATACAATTTAGGTAATAAATGATTGAATGAATAAAATATACCTTTCTTCTAACAAAAGAGTAAACTTTGCTTCTCAACAATAATTTACATTCGGCATACATTTCTTTCAAAGATGGGAAGGTGCTGACCGACGTCGTGCTGCATAACGCGAATTTTGGATATAACAGGCAGCTCGATGCCACCTGCCGTCGCTTACTGCATTTTCTTCATTTTTTGTTTAAATAGATATACCTGATCTAATGGAAGGTAAAGTTTATGATGCATTGCTCGTTTTAATGCGTCGCATCGCCTTGCTGCTGCAATTTGAGGCGACCTTAACTCGAAAATTAGGTAACATTTAGCGTGAAATGTTATCTAAGGCGCGTGCACCTGGCACCTCGTTTAAAGGGAACACACGTACTAGCTACGCTACATTTCTCTGCTATTGACATATCTTTTATGTATATGCACATGTCGTTTGCTCACAACTACCTGAAAAGGGCATTCACTTGTATTTTGGCCTTTATATCAAGACATTTTAACTTGTCTTCGTTCAATGTCCTTTTTTGGTCACACACAAAAGAAATTCTCCCAAATATTTTGCACAAAATCAGCAGATAATAGTATGATATAGTTTTACGGCGTGTGTGTACCACAATAAAGTCCAATTTATGTGACTTGGCCTTCGCAAATCCCCACATCTCCGCTCATAACTCTCTCATAATACTGTATGACAACATGAGATGTCCCTATAAAGTTTCGAAGACAGTATATTCGCTTTTATTGTGCAGACATTCTTTCAATTCGTCCTTCTGTTTATATTATTATTTATTGGTTCATACAATAAATTTACTAATACAATATTTTTGGTAGATTCTATTAATATGTACATAAAGAACATGTGAAAGTTTACGTACTGACTAAAAAAACCGAAATGATTTATGAAAATCAATTCAGAATTATATACAAAAAATGGATTTTAATCATTTTGCGCTAGTTGCTGCAATCATTGTGCTTGTTGCTGTAATCATTTTGCTTATTGCTGTAATGATTGTGCTTATTGCTGTAATGATTGTGTTTATTGCTGTAATTATTGTGCTTGTTGCTGTCATTGCGCTTGATAGGTTCAGATAGAAACAAATTACATTACCACCTTAACAATATCTAATTTATTTCTTTTCAGTACATTATCCGTAAAGGGTTATTTAGAGACACTGAGAACGTAGATAAGTAACTGTTTAATATCGCTCTGTGGTTTACTATAGAATCTCTTTCCCCATATGAATGTATGGACATTATTTTTAATATAACAATCATATATTTTTCACCATTAATTCCTTGTGATTATCTTGATTAAACACAAATTAGTAAATAAATGTACGACGTTTGATGTGTAATTGATGATTTTATGTGTGTGTGTGTGTAATGTAATGTGCGTCTGGTGGTAAGAAACACGCCTGTCCATAACAGATGCAGTGGCTCTCAGTGCTTTAAATCACAAACACCTGAGTGGCCACTGAGTCCGTAACCCTGAGGCATAAGTTGACAAGTCCCACGTGCTTGTAATTTCATAGTAGTAGTCAAAAGCAGGAAAGATCAGTGGGCAGAACGGTTGCTTCTAAACTAAGAAATTGTCGTTCGAATTCTGAGACAGGTGATAAGCACCAATGACTATAATTTCTAAGTTACAGACATTTGTTAATGTTTAGTAGTGAATTATAATGGATAACATCAACCATTCAAAATTTGTGAAGTCCTCAACTCGATATGGCCCAGTGTGGTACAAACCTTTTTGTTCTCAGATCAGACTCATATCAATCAGTGGGAAGTATAATGAGTCAATAATGATGACGAATGCATTTGGAATTAATGTTTTCATAATACGGATTTCGTTTAATAATGCGGACTTTTTTATAAAGTTATTAATGTTTCGGTAAAAGCCGTGACGGCTGTGCCGGTTATTTGGTGATTAATGTGCTTGTGGTTTGGTAAATGTATTGACACAGGGTGATACTATCTGGTGATTGCAATAATACCGGCCTAGATAAATTGCATTGTTTTGCATCCCCGTCAGCATGACATAAAGGATTTAAACGATGGGAAGGCTAATGTTGATACTAGTGTTAAAAGATCTATGAGAGAATAGTTTAACACAGCGTAATAGCGCGTTTACACAAGGCCGACTACTTGCTTTGCTTTGACGGCAACCACGGAATAACAAACTAGTGGAAGTGTGAAGCATTGTTATGATATATCTACCATAACCAACCTTTGTTGTGCGTCAACGCTCTCTTAGCTGAACGTGTGTACGTAAACCAAATATTTTGACTTAATTATGATTTATTGTTCTGTTTCGTGTTGTTGAAATAATAGCAATAATAAAAATGTATCAGGTGAAGACGTTCCGTATCATCGGTAAGTGTTATTTTCAATAAATTAAATATTTTACGTTTGATAATTTTCTGCATTGCATTGATATTAAAGTCACAAACTACAATCTTCTTTTATGATAATAATATGATACACTGAGACCTACAATGTTCCACATAATTCTTTGCTACTTGCATAGTGTCGAAGTGTGTTCTTATCTGTGATGATGTTTATAGGGTTCCTAGCTTTAAGACAGAGTTACATAAGAACAATAGATAATTATGCTATCTAGTGGTGAATAACTCAACTCCTAAACCAAATAGTATTCAACACTACCTATAGGCCTAATTTCATTTGATAATTATATCCAATCAGGATTATAATTGTCTTAGTAGTGTAATGTAAGATAGTTTACAAGTGTGTGCGTGTGGTGACATAGGTTTTGATCTAACTAATACCGCTGGATATCGTTTCCACTAGTTAGTTATTCCGTGACGGTAACGTAACCAGTATGAACCCTGACATTCCAGACGACCACTGGGTCGTCGACGTCGGCGAACACCAACACTTGTTTGACGATCATAGTTTGCAGCCGAAGACGACCAAGTCGACTAGGTGTCAAAAAGCTGCCGCCTTCGACAAGTGACAACAAGTGACAATACAAGTTCCAAAGCTGCGACGACGGCGTCCCACTACGATCCTTTTTAGTCTGGTGGCGCAGTCAAGGTCATCAGCCAACTGCAATGTGTAATCATGAATATGTTTAACGATTTGTTATGTTTGTAATAAATAACAAGAATAATAATAAAGAGGTTTGTTTATCTGCATTAAAATAATAACAATTTAGCCTTAAATAATATCATCTAAAGTTACACGTGTAGATACAAAGGTAAGAGTCTCGGCTTGAGCTGTTTTTCAGAATTTACCTTTTTGATCTCGCTACATTTTATATTAGTAATAGTATGACGCGCCCCGAGTAGCACCAATAAAATTGCTACAACACACAACCTTAACTATGCACATATTGTCATGGTGGTACCCGAGTTACAAGAAATACTCAATTAATTCTAAATACTCTTGGTTTGTATAGGGATGAACAATAATACCAAAATATTATAAACAAAAAATACATGAAAACTGTATAAATTCGCTGGTCAATGACGCTACATCCAATTACTTTCCGATCGTCGCTTTGAAAGTAACCATAGCTAGCATTTCATTTTTCTGTGTGTAAGCTTGTATTTATAAAGATTCCTTGCCGCATTAGCTGAAATCAACGTTCAGCGAAGACGTATTAATTCTGTGTAAACAGCGAGTCAACTGCGCATACTATTTTTTATAACATCAAGGTGACGGGACGAACAAATCATGCGCCTGATGGTAAGCCAGCCAGTAGTCGAGCCGGTGTAAACGCTCCATAAAAATACAATGCTAATGGCAACAATGTCGAGTGTAAACGAGGTGCACTCGCGTCTTGCATCTCTCCTTCTTGCAAAGTTCTTTGTATGCGTTATAAGCAACGGCCAAGCGCAGTGATGGTCTTTTTCGGTTTAGGACAACTAAGCAGATCATCACATGGAAATCGCAGAATTTACATCTGCAATTGAGAATGCACTAAGTCTTGTTGATCTGCAAAAGTTAAATTATAAAAGTCAAGAAGCCTTCATCGCCGTCGTCAAATCATTATACGCCACACTGCTAAGCTCGATTCTCCCCGAAAAAGAAGCTTTAGTTTATACAACAAATCTGTTACACTACACGTTTTCCAAGGATTGTGTAATATCTTCTACATACAGGTTTTCTCACGGAGTTTTTCATCACCGCCAGCGAAAGTTACTGCTACTAAATATGCACCCAATATCCGTAACATAGAAATTAAAGTAACAGTCACAGAGGCGAGTGTGAGCGGGCAATTTGGTAAAACCCGACCGAGGCTGTCACGCAGCGTCTTGCATAATAATGGCAGAAAAGCTCAGTCCACATGAATTTATTGTAGAAGGAATAAATAACAAAGTAGAGAAAAGGTGAAAGAAAAGGAAGAAGAAAGGAAAACTGTAACAAAAACAATAGTATAAAAACAGGTACAATAATATAAAAACGCTCCCTACGAACGAATCTCAGACGGATCAAAGGATTTTTCTCAGGGTGTTCGATCTTTTGTATTAATAATTATAACGAACTAGTGGCATAATGTCACAAAAACATGATTGAATATCAATTAAATACAAATTTAACACCCCCTACAGATAGAGACATAAACGTAAGCGAACTTACCCCAAAAGGGCCTATATTCGTATGTAATATATTGCTGCTGGATTAGCATTAGGTCTGCATGATTGAAGGACACGTCTTTACTCCTCAAGAATTTTGATGGGAGTGACGACGAAATGAAGCAAAGTAAGAATGGCGAAGAAAAAAAATAGAGAACGATTCAAAATTTCAAAAGTAAGTAGCCAGGAACTAGAGACAAGAGTGCTAAAAAGGTGGGATGACGAAGAAAAGGCGAAGTTACAATGACCACACCGATAACGTCCTAAAGAAAGACCAGGTCAAGAGTATCCTTGACCAACGAGCATGTATGAAAGCACTGATGCGTGTTAATGAGTGCCAGGACAGGATCATTGCAAGTGGAAGGAAAAAAGCTATCACTGCTCCAAAATCCATTAAGCCAGATTTATTTGAAAAAGCTGATAAACAAAAAAATAGGAATACGAATAGAAATTATGTATTACAAGAGCTCCTTGTGAAAGAGTTCGTCCAGGTAAGTACTGCCAGCTAAACTATTTCCGCCGCTAGTTTTGAAGGGTAAGGGAGCTTGTGAAATGGAACATGAGACTTGTCAATTTATGTATCAGAGTGACGGACGTAGTGGCAGTGGCCTTCAGATCTTTGCGACTTAAAGCTCTGCCGTCGTGTCGCTCACCACCAGGCGCGCACGACTTGTTCATCCTGTCACTTGATATCATAAAAAAATGTAGTCTATAAAAAAAAAATCACTACTGAATTATCTTTGAGAGTTTTTGTCACTAGTTTTGTTATAATTATTAATGCGAAGATCGAACACAAATAAAAATTGACTTGAACCCATGACCGTGCTGCACCGTCGCATTGCTCTAACCAACTGAGCCACAGGTGAAGAATTAGTAATCATTACAAAACTAATGGAGCTATTCCGTAAAAAAATTAAATAATACATTTAATCGACAACCTACATCAACGTTAGCTTGAGGGACTTTGAAAGGTACCGAATGCTGTGAGAAGGTTTTTCAAAATTCTCTTGCTATATTAATTGCTGAATTGTCTAATACTTTTTTAACATTTTTTCATTTGTTACTCTTCTACTAATGTCATGGTTCACATTTTATTATACAGAGATATCAAGCTATTTTCTATGGCGACAGCGTGTAAATGCGATACGTTAACGCAGTAAATGGCGCGCACGTAACTCGAATACGGAATCCTATTACAGCTTCCTTGTATTTAGGTCACAAACGCCATCTCCTTTCGATGTTATTTAATTTTGTTTCAGGTGGCCCATAGCACTAAACCAACAACAAAGCAAATACTTACCAAATACAAAATTTGCAAATTATCACTATCAAGTTTACACATGGATTCAAGTACCTATATAAATCTCTCACACGGGCGTCTTCGCATTTGTCACGCGGCGGGTTGCCACAAGGACTACTTTTGGGGTCACTCGGAAGTAGAGGAGAGATTTAGGATTATTATACAAGCCCAGATATTAGTAAGTAACCTTGTGAAGGAGAATACTGACATAATATTGTGACAGACATTTAAGTTTTAAGTCACCTCTCGCAAAATTTATTTTTTTGACATGCAATACAAAAATTCAGTTTTTGTTTCATATTTAATAATAATTTAATAAATTATATTTAGAACTTAAGTTAATTATGATTAAATTATTGTATTGCATTGCATTAATAATACAACAGAGAAATTAAATTTAACAGCAATAGGGCTTATGAAAGAGTTTACTCTACTACTAATAGAAATCTAACCATGTGTGAACAAAAACAGTACTCATACTTATCCAGGTATCAAAATTGCTTGACTGGTACTTCTAATAAAACTACATGTTTCATGAGCAATAGCAATAAGATGTCCATAAAATTGTTTAATTTAATACCTGACCAATTAAAACAAATACCTGAAAGGGAATTTAAAAATAAATAAATATATATATTATATAATTGTTTTTACAGTTTAGATGAATTTCTCATTTTCGAATTTATTTAAATTACTATCGTTTGTTTCATAACATCATGTATCTACAATTACAGTGCTGTTCAGAGCTTTAAATTGCAAAGATCTCAGGGACTCTACCACTGCGACCGTCTCACCCTGAGACATAAGTTGACAAGTCCCAAGTGCCTGTAATTTCACCAGCACCGTTACCCCTCAAAACCGGAACTCGCTCGCGTTGATGGCAGAAATAGGAAAGGTGGCAGTACTACCCTGGACGTATTATATTAAATATTGTAAGTTGAATGTTGTATCATAATTGACATAAATTTTTTAATGGATAGAGATAAAATAATATTGTAAGTGTTTCGTAACGACTGCCACACTATAATATTGTAAATAATTTTTATATTTCAAAAATGGCGCAACACGCTTGTACTTATAAGACCAATTATTATGCACTTTTACCGCCACATTGCCGTGTTTACTTGCAAATAAACTATTTTTCATTTCATTTCATTACCAGTACTACCACCATACTTAGTTCTGCCCTCAAGGAGTAGTGTGAACATTAATAAGTCCCGGTTTTAACGGTAAAGATGCGTGTGAAACTACAGATACTTATCAATTTTATGCCTTAGAGTGACAGGCGCAGCGGGAGTACCCCTCAGATGGTTGTGATTTAAAACTCTGAGTGGCACGGTAACTGTCATAGGTAGGCGCCTAGTCCACCAAACACACTCTACTTGTTTATCACGTCACTTGATATCATAAAAAAAGGATAAATTCTACTGAAGAGAGGTTCTAGTATAGAAGAATGCAACAGCTATTTGAATTAATTTTTATCAAAATTAACGAATGAATTCCTTGTCGACATCTTCTAATCCAAAAGTAAACACTTGATCTCTTAATTGTAATACCTTGTCATCGAGTATACAACCAGAAATAGAGACGAAATGTCATTTAATTTGTTTGAAAACTATTCTGCCATATCATTACTATGAGAACTGCGCTCCGATTGGCCAGCCCCAACTCGAAACAATTGACGGATGTCGACAATTGTTTCACTACAAATCGACCAGTTAACTTGAGCTTTGCTATAATGGACGGAAATTGCAAAATTACATATTTAATATATAATTACCGATGAAATTTGATTCCGTTTGTTTTGTAATTAAATGTTTTGCTGTTTTTGCTCACACCACCGAATGGAACAGCACGCCATTGTTAGAGATATTATCTTTATTACAATAAATACAGAATATTTTTGGAATATGCGGAGACGTACACACAGGTCAGTTGTTGCCGTTGTCTATATTTCAGTGCAAACGAGAGTTGATATTTATAAGTGATGTATCACTGATGAGTTACCAGGAATATATGACCCTTATTTCGTCTCTATTTCTGGTTATATACTCGAATATATATAATATACACACCATTGTGTATGGGGTTATAACACTGATTGAGATAACACAAACAGGTTTATTTTAACATTGATTCTCGATTTGACTGACCGTGTCATGGGCTTATGTAGTTTGACTTGTGTCATTCTAATAAAGCTAGATTTTACTGAGTATAGTTATATGTAAACATTATCATAACTATTGCTTCGTAAAGAAATTGTGCAACAGAAACGGGTAAGTATACTACTTACCCGTTTCTGTTGCACAATTTCTTGCAACTTGTCAGCTATCGCGAACGATAAAGCGTGAGAAGCAACTAATTAAGTTAAATTCTTAGCAGTTAAAGCAGTCTGTTTTAAATAGTAAATTCATTGTCTGAATTATTTGAGTTCAAGTCGACTTTATCAAGCGAGGAATTCGAGTAAATTTGTTTTTCGAGATAAATTGTTTCCTTTGTTCAGCAGCTGTTTATTTAAGTTGGGAAGTGAGATAAAACTGAGTAATGGTCGTTACTGTTTCGCCATACTATTTGTGGAGGTTTTTGTAATGGTAACAACGATATTTAGATTTGGGGTTTCAATGCTTTTTGTTTCCTTTATTGGAAAGAAAAGGCGAAGGGTTCAGGTTAAATTTTTGTTTTTTAAGAGCAGGAAATGTCTGTAAGTTAGCGAGTGAGGCAGGGTTGCATAATTGTGCGGGGAGCATTTCCGCCAACTTACTCCCCGAATAGTGGGCGCCGCATCGGCGTTGGGTCGGCTCCTGCCCAATCTCGGGGGCCGGGAGCCCCATGCAAAAGGCTATACGCCGGGGTGAGTCGGAGTATGGTCTTATACGGGGTTCCCATTTGGAGTGGGGCCTTATCAGTGGCGACGAAGTCGCTGAATGTGCAGGGGGTACATGCGGTGGCTTGCGCTGCCGCTGTGTCCTCGCCGGTACTCCGCCGTGGGACCTTGAAGCCGAGGTCCTGGCGGAGGTCCGCACCTACCGGCGGGGAATGAGGATCGAGGCGCGCGCCCCGCTCCCCAAGAGGTCGAGCGGGAGCATGCGGGACCGGTGGAAAGAGGGCTTGGCGGATCCCCCCTATAGAGCTCGTACAGCAGTGTCGTCAGTATGGCCGGACGCAACAGAAAGATCGGTCCTGTCGGTGCTGTGCTACACAAGTTACGGCTGGTGGATTTCCTCTTCTTCTTCTCTACCTTTGTAAAGCCGTCCTCGGCTAGTTGTAGCAGCTACAGCAGCGTATGCACGTGTAGGGGATGACAGCCGGGTAGCGGGGCAGCTGCGATCGATGCAATCATAGATATATAATGTTTGGGCCGTTTATTAGTGGTATGTATATATATAATATATATATATATATATAAATTGTTTGTATTGGTTTATTTTACTTTCATTCTTTTCATAAGGAAGAATGGCGAAAGCTGCTCCAATAATGACGAAGAGCCGTTCATGGACTTAGCTAGAATGATTTTGCGTTTTAGTTTATGCCTAGTTACCAATATATTTTTGTATATTTTTGGAAATCGCGAATAAGATTAGGTAACGTTCTGTTGTACGTCCATATCACTTCAAGCATGATTTAGTTTACCTGCCTGAAGTATTCGTTATTCTATAATACACACATAAAACATTAAAGCTATAATTTTATAGCTTTAATGTTTTATGTGTGTACCTAATGAAATTTTATCAATTAAACAGTAAAAACATATACAACACATATAAGTAAAAAATTAAAATAATGTGACAAACATATTTACATAATATTTAAATGAGAGATAATGAAAGTTGCAAAGAAACGTTTTGACAAGAGACCTCTTGCCAATGTCAATGTCACATTGATATTGAGAACAGTGTGACCATTTGTGGCAGATTTTTGCCATTTAGGCAGATTTAATTTTTATTCATTTTCATAGCTGCAGAACATGATAAGTTATGTTAAATAGGGCAGAGTTTGGCAGATTTGGGAATATTCGGGAAGTTCTTTATTATAATTATTAATACAAAGATCGAACACTCAGAAAAAACACTCAGAAAAAATTCCTTCGATCCGGTCGCATTCGAAGCGACGTCTTCTTGCATACCGTGCCAGACGCTATACCAACTAAGCCACGGAACGAACCAATGGACCTCACGAATTCTTCTATGTGCTTGCGTCGTGTCTTTGTACTTGGTCTTTCAACGACTTTTTAGTCGTAGCGCCATCTATGAGAAATCTATGACAGATTTATCACCCAGTTAGTACCTTTACAGCTACCAGTCCTGGCGAGAGAGTTTTTTTTCTGAGTGTTCGATCTTTGTATTAATAATTATAACAAACCAGTGGAGTAATTTCACAAAAAAAAATTGAATATCAATTCAATAAAAAAATTTAATTAATAAAGTTCTTTATTATTTTTGGGAACAAACTGAAAACTTGTTGTTTTCTTCTACTACGAACAAACATCTGAAGCAAAATACAGGATAACGTTATAAACGTAATCTATATCAACTTTATAACCCCAGCTTCTACAGGCCATATTCAGTCAGCTTTTTTGATGCTTTGATAATGAATCACAAGTAATGATAGGTCTTCTTAAAGCACGTCCTCAAAAAAAACAAGGGTCACAAAATACACGGGATGTCGCCATCCTTCTTTGAATCCTTGTAACATACATATTTTATGTCGAATATACACATATTAAAAAAACTTGTTGTACCAATATCTATATTTGATTATTAAGCAAGTTAGTAAATAAGCGTACAATATGTTTGCCAGCCTAATGTTGGACCGAGTATATTGTTGCTGCCAACTTGTATACAACCAATGTTTCAGTTGCGACACGGTCATGAGCTTGGGACTAGACGCGCAGGAGGACGATACGGTGTTAGGCGACACGACGCAGCGACACTAGCATCGTCGACAGTCACTGGGGACGAACGACCTTTCAACTTAGTTGCAAATCGACCTATGTAAATTGAGACGGCGAATTATCAGTCCCATTGCAATGCAGTCCACTTTTTATTTCAGGTCCCATTATGATCCTAAGAATTCCCACAAATAACGGTTTTTTCCCATTCAAGGAACGGGACGAACAAGTCGTGCACCTGGTGGTAAGCGCCACGCCTACCAATAACAGTTACAGCGCTACTTAGGGCTTTAAACCGCAAAGAGCTGTAGGGAACTGTCAGTGCGCCCTTACCTTGAAGCACAGGCCATACCGCGAACGAAGCTAGCTAACTTAGCTAGCGTAGCTCACGTAGTTGCTTGCAAAGCTAAGCTAAGAAAATACGTATTAAGTAGTGACTATGAATACGTGGAGGGCTGAAGGGCGGCAGAAGGGCGACACATTTTACATAACTAGCGGAACCTTTGGGTTAGTTTAGTTATTTCTGTTAATTTAGTTCGCGATGTGAACCGAAATATAAAAAGATGCCCCCGCTACGTGAGCTAAGTTAAGTTAGCTTAGCTTGGTTCGAGGCGTGGCCTACGCATTAGACTTAAAGTTGACAGGTCCCATATGCCTGAAATTTTATCAGCACCCTTATCATCCAAAACCAGGGATACAGGTAAGGAAGCAGTACTTCCCTGGACTTACTTATGTACTTTTCTATGATAATAACGCACACACTCAACATAACCCCGCACTAGGGAAACCCCGTATCGCGGGTGCCGTGGACACATGCACAGACAACCACAAATTACACCCAAACTCACGAGAGAAATAAACGTCACAAATGTAACACAGTAAATCGTAACAGGGACATCAGCGTGGCAGTCCGACATGGTAACTGTTCGGCCACGGAGGCAGTTGATAGACAGTTTCTTTCACAAGGAGCTCTTAGAATTTGGCCTAACTTTTTTAATAACTCAAAGTTAGCTATGTTAAATCAAATATTATCAAAAGGTTGCCTATTATCAGACTTGACAATCCCCGTAACTATTAACGAAAAGCTAACATACAACAATACCTTACGATAGTCAATAAGTAATTCCTCCCACGAACCGACCAGTCGGCTTGTCTTAATTCGGCTCAGTTCAAACCGGTTTGAACCAGCTCGGACTGGCGCAGCATACGTGCAATGCTTACTGATTGAAACTGGACTTTATGTTAAGAAAATCTTAAAGTTGGGGGACGTTTGTTTTTCCTGAAGATGATCTTTTTAATTGGGATAACAAGTTAGCGTGGTAGAGGTGAAATTTGTTGGTGTAAGTTCAAATTAACAATCGTGTCACTAGAGAGAAGTTTTTATTGAATGTCACCACCTTGTCGCACTATTAATACAATAAGCGTATTAACTCAAAAAGTGTCTCAGAATCGACAAAAAGCGAATTACTTGCTTCCCGTGACAGATCTGTGTAAATTTATGTATAGGTTCTTTCCTACTTGCCAAATAAACATATTTAAAAATAAAAGAGAAAAAATAATTTCATATTTTTAAATAAGGACTATTTTGGCCAGAACTAGCTCACATAAAGTGACAATTATTTTGAGTTAAGTAGTTAAGTAGATATCGTTTAGTTGTTTTTTACAATATTCTAACGACGGTTTTATGACCTGTACAACAATGGTATAAACTTGAATTTCGAATATTTTGAGTTACAACACTATTATAGAAGTGTGATGTGTTTCTCCAACATGATATGCAATTATTTTTTGTTAAGTTATTCTACTAATAATAAAATATATTGTAATAATAATTATTAATACAAAGATAGAACATTTAAATAAACATATCTAGTCAGCTGCAGGTAGCTGTAAAAGTACTTGGCTGAGTGAAGAAATAGATTTCTCTTAAATCGCTTTACGTGAACTATAGTCATAAACATATTATTAAAACGAGGCGTTAAAATGAACTGGCTGTTCTAGAGAATCGTCAATACCAAATTATTATGCACACGAAATTAGTCATTTGAGAAACTGAAACTACCATTAATAGATTTTATTTCTTCCTATTTACTTGGTTGTTTTAGATTGTTTTTACCTGTGCTATTTTTATCGACAAATGTAAACAAATACCTATTCAGATCGGATTGTTACTCGTTCTTCTCAAGCCTTATAAATATTGAATCAATTACATGATATCTAGTGTAAGTTTGAACTTGAGGCCAAAATATTAGAAACCTTTTTAGTTAAGCTTTGTGGTTAGATTTCGATAGTCTATTCCTTGATACGGATATGTGATAGTTTCCAAGACATCCAGTAAACGTGACCTGGTTGGTACACAGTGAAATCACGCTGGCTTTATATTTTAGATAGTTTTACTGCGAGTGATATAGCGTTAAATTTAAATCTCACATGCAAAAGAAAACGTGCTGTTACCCATGTCTAACAAATTGAACAAACTTCTGTCTTTAACTTAAGAGGGAGCAGAGGAAAAATTCCTAATCTTCGATTTGAATTTAGAGGGGTATATCCACTTTAAAGTTAAAAATAAAATATTGTATGAGTAACTACACGATATATTCAAGCATAGACATTAACAGAAACATAAAACAATAAAGTTTCCTCGATAGATAAAAATCACGAAATGAGAATTTTCACATTTTTTCGATTTATCCTCGAAATGCTACAGGTTATTAGGACAAAAATTAGATAATTAATTATATTTATGCATGATCGACAACTGTCACTACGGTTTTTTTTAATCCCTTTAGTTTTAGAGTTATTCCGCTAAAACGAATTTGGTACTTTTAATGCGCAAAATTCAACATCTCCTGTCGCATGTCACGCGAACTTCAGGCATATATTTGTTTCACAAATTTGGGCGGAGCCAACGTCAAAGCTTTTTTGGCATGCTCCCTCTTAACTAACTCAAAACATGTCGTCAAACACAATACGGCACGGGCTAACGACGTAATCAAAATACAAAAATAAACAAACTTCAAAGGGAATATTAAATCACATTTCTCATATTCCTTAAATGTACAAAGCCACGTGATTCGGGTCACGAGGCATCTCAACGTGGCACTTTGAACCTGTTACGTATCACAAAGTGTTGTCCAAATAATTTATTTTCGTTTATAGAATAATCCAGAACTTATGCAAGATTTTTGTTCGTAGACCATTTCTATAACTAGCTCCGTAGCCGAACGGTCACCATGCCAGGCAGAGGTCCCAGGTTCGATTCCCGGACTGGGAGAAACATTTGTATGGCCTACATTTCCTACATTTATTTCTCTCGTGAGTTTGGGTGTAATGTGGCGACACAGGGTTTCCCTAGTGCGGGACTATATTGAGTGTGTGCGTTATTATTAATATTATATTTAGTTTGAGGTGGATGGCACTTCAGACTGTTGTATGAGTAATAAAAAATACAGTCCTTATTTCTTATATCTGGTGAGTCTGCAGACAAACAAACGATGTGATCTTCGGAAACTACTCGTTCTAGGGTGTAATCTAACTTTGTCAGCATGTAGGATATTAAACAGACTTGGGACTCAAGCTAGTCGTTGCAAGGATCCTGATGTAGCTATATAGTTACCAAATAAGATATTAGTTCGCAAGACGACGTCTTGAACAAAAGAATATTAAATTAAATATTTCTAAATATGATCTTTGTACACCTGAACAGATCTCTATCAAACATAGATAAGAATCATCCAGATTTAACCAGCTTTCAAATAAACATCTACTTTGAGGTCAGTGTACCCGTTTGGGAGTTACGCCACATACATACAAACACATGGATACTATTTTATATTGTATTCATTATTATTTATTTATATTAACGATGATCAAGATTATTATCCCTTGAGATTATATTTCAAATTGTAATATTGTGACTGTGGCGGCTACACTGCTTTGTACAGGGATAGCTCAATAAGACAGTTAATTACTTCACGTACGCGTGCAACACACCGATATCTATCATCGTAATGGCGGAAGCGGACCAGTCGCAGCGTACCTTCATTTTTCTGTACATCACAATGATGTTGATACTTTATTAATACCAAATAAATGATTCTATTTTTAACCGACTTCGAAAAAGGAGGAGGTTCTCAATTCGTCTGTATGTTTTTTTTGTATGTATGTTACGCGATAACTCCGGTATTTGTGAACCGATTTTCATGAGTCTTTTTTTGTTGGAAACGGACTTCCATAGTGGTCCCAAATCATTTTGAAGAAAATCATCCACCTCGAAGGGTGGCTGTTCACGCACGAAGATTCATTTTTATAAATAGCGCCTAACTTTTTTTCTACCTTAACTTTTAAAATTTAGGAGCAATTACTTTAATGGTTGATTTTCCTATTTCTCCATTTCAAGGCGTTTTTCTCTCAATATACTTTGAGTCGTGAGAACCGATTTTTATTATCTCCAGTGTCAAGTCCTGTATAGTGGCGAACTAGGGGAGTTTTCAATAAAACTTAGCAAATACCCGTAATTCCACGTACTTTTGAGGTAGATTTTTTTAGTACTCTGTACTGATAATTATATTCTATTCTATAAGTGAGAGGGACGGTTGTTGTCCGCATTTACATTTATATAACCTGGGATGTAGGTTTTCTTATCATTTGTGTCTTCGGTGTTGTTCTTAAATGTTTTCGACTTAGAATCTTGTTAAATAGCACCTACAGTAGGAAGTATTGTATTGTATCTGGAAGCGGAAGCCTGGAGATCTGTCATACAGGCTAACACCTAGTATGGACTTCAGTCTCTACCAGTACCAAGGTTTACCTAGTACCAAGATTTTTCCTTTTCTATAAAACTTCAAGTTAATTATTTATAAGTTTATTTATGTAAGGACCTTGATAAGAGACAACAAAGATTATTATTATTATTATTTGTATTTTCGTTGGTATTTTTGCACAAATGTGTTTGTAATTTTTTCTTAACAGTTTTATCTGAATCATTGACACATTTGACAAGTTTCTTTTGTTATTAATTTGTATTTTCCTTTTTAATCACCGATTTAAAAAGAGGGGAGCTATATACGTTTGAAGACTTTGTCTATGTATGTAATAGAATGCCGAAGCAGTTTTTTTATATTTGAAGGCTGGTCTAATAGAGGTGGTTCATAACTATATTTGATGATTTAGTGTATATGTTAAACATCATAAACGGTGATGTCGACTGTCCCGAATTACAGAAGAGTATTGTGTTTAATATACCTACGCGTTCCATGAGATACTACCGTCCTGTTGCAGTTCCGCTGGCGAGGACTAAATATAGACAAAACAGTTTTCTTTATAGGGCTTGCATGATGTGTTGAGCAAGAGTGAACTTAATATTGACATATTCAATTCTAATTCGAACTCATTAAAGCGTTAACTTGTGGACGCGTTTGTTTAATGGGCGATCTTTTTGTGGCGCAGGTATTGGGATATATATGATTTACATTGCGTATATGTACATATATATCGCACTGTTAATACAATAGTGTATCAACTCAAAAAGTGTATTTTTTCAGAATCGATGAAAAACGAATTACTCACTTCCAGCGACAATTTATTAAAATTTATGTATAGGTTAAAGTTTATTTATTACATACATCTAAACAATTTCCTACTTGTCAAATAAAAGGAAAAAACAACTTAATATTTTTTAGAAACTTATTTATTAAGACTGTTTTATCCAGAACTAGTTCGCAAAAACTTTGTCTCATTTTGAGTTAAATAGATTTATTTTAATTGTTTCTTACAATATTTTAACGAAGATTTTATTGACGTGCAGAGAATCAAATTGTACGTTCAGAAATAGTATAATCGTGAATTTCACATATTTTGAGTTACAACACTATTGTAATAGCAGTGCGATATATTAAGTGTATTTGTTACATAATAATTTTATTTGCTGTGACCACTTTCTAAGTGCTCATTGTTTAGTCATTATGTTATTATAAGCGAAAACCTTTATTTGGCTGTAATGTATTTGTTGATGTTTTTAATTTGTTATAAAGCTGATGGTTTTTCACGAATAAATAAATAAATAAAATAAATAAATAAATATTGCTAAGCTATTTATAGATTAACGACTCTTTTCCCAGTTAGTACCCGACAGTAATCAACTTAACAATGTGTTGAGGATTTTTTACTAAACTAATCTAACGACAGTAAGATCAAGACCAAAACCGGGTTTTGTCTCGTCTTGGTCATGCATTGGGCAACACTAGATCAACACGGATGTTAGAGAACCGTTTCACTGAAAAAAGCCCAAATCGGATAACGTAAATATTTCCTTCCATCATCGCGTTAAACATGTGTTCTGATCATTTGACCTCATACCCTAAAGCCCCTAAAGGCCAGGAGTCCTGGGTAAACCCTGGACGACCTTTTTAACGCCAGTAACTGTGTAATGGATAATGACTTGGAAAAGGATTCTGAAGAACGGTCACTAAAAAGGAAAATAACCAAGGAGCATAAAGACAATTATTTGTTTTGCAAAGACCTGTCTATATCCTCTAGCAATGTGAGATATTGCCTTGACGTATCTACACAGGCCTAAGTAAACAAACTGTTTGTCAGCCGGCTTACGATTTCAGTGAGAAATGATACAGTTATGTGTATCTGTCTGTTTAGAAGACAATATATGACAGGAGGGTTCAGTTAAGTATGATAAACTACTTTTATACTCTGAAATACCGGCGCTAGAATTAACCTCGAGCATTGCAATAATAGTTTTGTTGGATTTCATATTTTTTGCATTTGACATTTATCAAAAATAGTATACGGTAGATGGTAACACTTGCAAAAACTTCTTTCCTTTTTTCGGCTGTATGTGTGTTTCCCGATTTCCCCTTCAGTTGTGAACCGATTTTGAAAACACTTTTCTGATGAGAGGATCCTTTGGAAATCGAAGACGATCCTCAAATTTTATAGGCAAGTCGTGTACTCACCAATTTCGCCGTCAATTGTGGGCCGATTTTGAAAAATCTTTTTTTATTTGAAAGAGTCTATCGAGGTGGTCCTTAAGCCAACGATGCTCCGGGTTCGATTCGGCTAACACAAATTAAAAAGTATATACCGCAAATAAAAGTTAAGTTTTAACTTGACACCACACATGTAATCAAGAAATCATTCAATCATATTAATTCAAATCATTCATCAACCGTCACCAATACAACCAGAAAAAAGGTGTAAAATGTACAAAGGAGTCCGTAACAGTCCCAGTGTCACTAAGAACTCAGAATCTGATGAGCGGATCCAATGGAAATCGAAAATAGTTGATAAGCAAACTTCTGAAGTCGATTTTTTTTTTCAATGAAAAAGTTACAATTATTATATCTCCATTCTCTTCAAACATGCGCACTTTGGGGCATTTAAATGGTATGATCTCGTGTCGATTCTTTTAGCTGTAAACGTTTTTTTTAATCGAGTTCTTAGGTTTTCGCGATTGTTATACATAGGAAATGAAACTATTTTTCCGGATTTAAATCGCGTATATTTGTTTTTTCAAACAAACCGAAGTTTCGGGCCCTTTGCAGGTCCCATGGTCACGGTTGACTGAGGTGGTACAGTCTTCAACCAGTTATGTCTAATATTAATGCAAACCACCCTATTTTTTCACTATAGTTACAATAGTTATTAATTTAATTTTACAAAGAAAACATTCCAATTTACGCTACAATAAGTTTTACAAATTATTTTATGGAATGAATTTTTTATTAAGTTTAATTTATTATTAATTATTAATAGAAATTAGAAAAAACTAAAACATATTAATTAGTACTGCAGTCTTATGTCTGTTTGGGATTTTTCATTAGAGGAAATACTGGATCCCAAACTGGTGGTACGGAGAAACCATCTTCCCTGTTGAAATTAGGATGTTTTTTAATTTCAATAGCCTCTCGCAGCATCCTGGGTAGATAACGGACTTCTTTTGCAAGGACCTGGGGTTTGTCAAACTCCATTGAATGTGTAGGTTTATCCATGACATGCTTGCATTTTTTTTTTTACTTCCATTACATTTTCTCTTATCTTAGAGTTCTATTTGTTTTCATCACACTTGCTCGTAAACAGTATCATGAATGATGTGCAGGCAAAGTCGACCGTATTGTTAGGACAATACGGTCGATTGTCGGTCGGTCGATTATATCCACGGGCTTTTTCATTACATTATCGGCTTATGGATTTTTTACGTCAAGGTTAAGCATAAAGGTTTGATGCTCGACAAAATTTTGTGACTTCAAATATTGCAGTATTTTTAGAATTTAGAATATATTTATTTTGTATCTAATACATTGTGGCTGCATGCGTCTGAATCTTTTATAACATTTTAGTTCTAGTTGTATTATCTATGGAAGAGTAGCTGGCAATCTGTTTAAAAAAATCCCGCCATCTGCAGAATTCGTAAATGTTGTGAAGCTGTATTCCTACAAGGAATAAATTATCGTTGTATCTATTTACTCGCAAATGCCAAAAAAAATATTGTTGTAGCACGGGCGGTAAAAATTACAAACATCGAGTCGCTAAAGCCTCTCACAAACTCTCGTTAATAACTTCTTATTTACCGCACTTTATGTACTATTGTAGTTACAATAGCACTCTTAACTTTCAAAGCCAGACGCAGTAATACACATATTACTGCTTAGCTGCAGAAATAGTAATGGGTATGGTGGGAGTATTTCTCAGGACGAACTTTTTTATCTGTATTTTCTCCACTTATCTCCGAAATGTCCGCCACTTCCCATCTTTATAATAGCAATAACGTAACATTTCACATTCTTGGTATAAAAACGTAAATTAGTTTTTTTTAACCGCATAAAAAAAAAGTAGGAGGTTCTCAATTTGTCTGTATGTTTTTTTTTTGTGTGTATGTTACGCGATAACTCCGGCCATTTATGAACCGATTTTAGTGGTTCTTTTCTTGTTAGAAAGAGGGTAGTGGTCGCATTTAATTTTTTTTTAAATTATTTATTTATAATTAATTAAAAGAAAATATTGCACCTGTAAGGGTGGCAAACTAGGGAATTAATGATTTTTGATGTCGATTTTTTAGTATTCTGTACTGAGTTTATATAGTTTGCATTCTAGAGCATGTTTACAAGTTAGTTAAAAGTCGGTTTTTACTGTACACATCAGTTTAAAACTTATAAAATATACTAGTTTTACTACATTATCATGTGACAACTGTAAACTGCTACAAACCTGAAATAAATATTGAAATTCGTAAACGGGTTTCAAAGCACTGAACTCATATAGTGCAACTACGTATACAAAGACCTCTCGATAAATGTGTATCCATTATATAGATTGGGCTTCAGTAGGTTGAATTGACAACGATACGTGTGCTAAGGCTTACATAGACCTAAGCAAATACTGTTTGTGGTCCGTATTATTCCTGAGAGAAATTACGTGCAGAACTTTTGAATTGCTCAATTCATTCGAGATTAGATGACGTTGGAAATAATTAAATAAACAGGTTAATGGCATAATCTCAGTATAGAGTACTAAAAAAACCGATCTTAAAAGTCGTGGAATTACGTCTATTTGCCAAGTTTTATTGAAATTTGTTACCGGAAAGTGCGCGAAACCGTGTTCATCCCTTAGAGGTGGAATATTTTCTTCAGATGTAAATGGGACCACTACTGAGTTACCCTCTTTCGAACAAAGAAAGAATTATCAAAATCGGTTCACAAATGCATTTCGGAGTTATCGCGTAACATACATATAAAGGAAATTTAGACCTCCAAAAAATTGAGACCTTCTCCTTTTTTTGAAGTCGGTTATAAATATGAGGTTGCAGTAGATACTCGTCAAACAGAAGAAGACCAAGAAACCTTCTTGACCTACTGCTATTGTAACAACCCCTACCACATTCTGAGAAGGTCGCATGATAAAAGAGAAAATGCCATGAGAAATTTGTATATCCGAAAAAGGTAAACTGTCCCCAGAAATAGACTTTTTAAAGGCGTGGTAAAAATACCGTTCTCGAAAAGATTTACGGCCAACTGTACTATATAATTAATACATTCAACATGACATACTAACGTTATCGTCCAGGGCAGAGGTTCTCAAACTTTTTGTCTCGCAGACCACTTTCCAATTTTTCCGTTATGCGCAGACACACGCTAGTGCTAAACATACACATTTAGTAGCAATAGAACTCCTTATGAAAGGGTTCGTCCAGGAAAGTACTGCCATCTTACCTATGTCTGCCGCCATGTGAGCATTACAGCGTTCCAGTGTGGAAGGGTAGGGGTTCTGATGAAATTACAGTCGCAAAGGACCTGTTCATTTTGTGTCTCTTGGTGATGGGCGCGATTGCAGTACCTCCAAGATCTGTGCGATTTAAAGCTCTGAGTGGCACTGCAAATTGCAACTGTTATGGGTAGGCGTATCGCTTACCTTACTTACTTACTTACTTACTTACTTGTACGTCCTGTCACTTAGTATTGAAAAAAAAATGATGATGTTTTCTACATTTATCTAATCTAATGTAATCTTATTTGATGTAAAAAGTTTAAGTATTACATAGGTAGTCTATTATAAAAATAAATAAATATGTATTTACATGAGTAGTAATCCACATAATGTGGATTATTGCATTTACCTGCCTAAATGGGTTCCATTTTGAAGTCTCATGCAACCCTATCTCTTTTTTCGCTGTCTTATAGTTTGCAGTGGACCCCTCATCAGTCCAGAACAACATAAAATTTGTAGCAAAATAAAAAACAATACAAACAAATTTTAATATAACATATAAGTCAGTTCCTAGCTTTTACCTTCAAGAAGATAAAGACTATATTAACAAATTCAAACAGAATATTAACAAATTTATGTTTGAACTTCAACAAATAAATTGGAATGGCCTCTTACGGCCTGAAAACAATACAAATACTAACTATAACGCTTTTGAAAATGCTTTGACAACTATCATAAATAAATATACCTTTATCAAAAAAAAAATTAAAAAAATTAAGCAAAAACACAAAAATACTTGGATAACCAAGGTTTTGCGAACTTCTTGTAAAAATAAAAGGCTGCTTAAACTGCTAGTACAACAAACAGATGATAAAATTCTACATAATTATTACAAAATATATGAACAAATACTGAAACAAATAGTAAACAGGTCTAAGAAATTAAACAACGCTAATAGAATAAAAAACTCTTTAAAGAGAGTTATAACAATGTGGCAAATAGTAAACGAATAAAGAAAAACACCTAAAAAAACAGACAAAACATTACACTAAACATAGAAAATCAAAATATAAATTACCCTTATTCCATCGCTTGTGCGTTTAACAACTTCTTTTCTACCATTGGCATTCCTACAAACTATGATAATGGAAACTAGCAGTCGAAGACACCGCCACAGTTTAGTTCTATAGAAAACACCTTCTATTTGTCGCCAGTAGAGCCGCAAGAGGTATACAATATTATAAAAAACCTTAAAAATAAGACAAGCTTCGGAATTGACGAATTGCGCCCAAATTTAATAAAAAAGTGCGCAGAACTATTTACCTTACCCTATGTAATCCTAATCAATCAATCCTTCATGAAGGTTGTATTCCCTAATGCATAAAAAATTTCAATTGTGAAACCAATTTATAGCAAAGGAGACAAAAATGACCCCAATAATTACCGTCCAATTGCACTGTTACCAACATCTGCAAAAATATTTGAAAGCATAATGTCAAAAAAACTATGTTCATTCTTAGAAAAATTTAACCTTTTTAGTAATAGCCAATATGGCTTCAGAAAAAACCACTCAACGGATCTAGCCATTTACAAACCTGTTCAAACATACTTGACATCATAAAGAATAAAAAATACGCAATGGAAATTCTATTTACCTTCCTCCGTTTAACTTCCTCCGTGACCAAACGGTTACCATGCCTGACTGCCACGCAGAGGTCCCAGGTTCGATTCCCGGGCCGGGAGAAATATTTGTATGGCTTACATTTATTTCTCTCGTGAGTTTGGGTGTAATTTATGGTTGTCTATGTGTGTGTCCATGGCACCCGCGACACAGGGTTTCCCTAGTGCGAGGCTATGTTGAGTGTGTGCGTTATTTGTGTGCGTTATTAGACATGAGTAAAGCCTATGATAGAATTTCATTTAAAACTTTAATGGGAAAACTACATGATATAGGCATAAGAGGCATTACACAGGCATTACACATCTTATCTTCAAAATAGGGAACAGTACGTCGAAATCGTAAGCGCTAATAATGAAACCGGGAAAATTCAAAAAGATCAGATCAAAGTACAAATGAAAAAACTCCATACCACAAGGCAGTGTACTTGGATGTGTATTGTTCTTGATATACATAAAGGGTCTTCCAAAAGTGATAACAGAACATTGCGTTATATTTGCTGATGGTATTTCCATTGTCATACCGTGTTTAAATTTAAATGAAGTAAATCATAACCTGGATAGGATATTAGATAAAATCACCATTAGGTTTAACCAACACCATTTACAATTAAACTTAAAAAAAACGAAAATATACAATTCAAATCGTATCAAAAGAAGACTTTACGAATATATATATATATTTACATCTGGCCCACATTCCATGGTAATAAAAATTTATTATAAAGTACCCAATGAAATCAAAAGTATAGACACAATCAAAATTTTCAATAAACGACTTCAAAATTTTCTTGTTAAAAAATACTATTACAGCCGGAACGAATTCTTTGATGATAAATATTAAGACCATCCAATATTATATTATAAACACTGGACTATAGAAAATAAGTAATTGATAGTAAAGATAATTGATAGTTAGTGAGCATGCTTAAGTTTTTTAAGATGTATTTATTTTCACACGTGTATTTGTTTTCATTGTATATAAAATAAATGCCCTCTGGCCTTTTTTGCTATACCCTTTCAGGGTGTCATATAATAAGGACTAAAATGTTTATATTTTAAGATCTTTGTAAACTTTATATGGTGCAATAAATGAAATTAAAATGACTTATAATACAGTGTTTCGCTTTCGCTTTGAGTCGCAATTCTAACTAATTTCTACAATAAGATTTCTACAATTCTAATTTTTACAATAACATTCCGGAGCATAATATGAAGTTTATCATTTCCTAAGTTTAAAAACTACATTAAAAATATTTTGATCGAAAAATCATATTACAAAATTGAAGACTACGTGTTAGATAAATATGTACGGAAAGACGACATGGCTCCAGAATCCACACAAATTTGATTCAAATTGTATTCCATAGCATTTAAGTTTATTTGAAAAGAGCAATCCCTAGAGTTTCTTGCACGTTCTTCTCAGGGAGGTCAGCGTAGTGAACGAGCAGTAGCTTAAATGTGACGTTTTCAAGTGTAAATTTATTTTACCTATGGACTAAATAATCTTTGACTTTGACTTGACTTTGACTAATTAAATTCACTGGATTATTTGAAGAGATGGTTAAGCACTTAATATAAAACAAATACCTAACCTTGTTTTTGTCTTATGATAGTCTATAGTATTTTCGTAATATCTGTAGGTTCGTTTATTGCTTCTTACATTAGAAATGATTCAAAATACGTTATAATTATTAATACAAAGATCGAACACTCAGAAAAAACACTCAGAAAAAAATCCTTCGATCCGGTCGGATTCGAACCGACGTCTTCTTGCATACCGTGCCAGACGCTATACCAACTAAGCCACGGAACGAACCAACGGACCT
>NW_020653945.1:24016194-24034908 GCF_003589595.1 Hyposmocoma kahamanoa
AAATATTAATAAGATGAAATACTTATTTTTATTCCTAAATCATACTTTAGGTAATTTGTAAAGTTCATAATAATTGGCTAGGTTAATAGTAATATTTAACTTATTTAGTAGTTAATTTGGTTATGTAGAAGTAATTCTACATAACCAAATTACCTATTTACCTATTTAAATTCAAATTAAGAGAGCAGATCGTGGGCAGAGCAAGCCTTAATAATGGGCATTAAAAAAATGTTCTTTTCCTATGCCATCATTTGTTCCCTAGCAACGTTTTGTTATTAAACATTCCACATCGAATTTGGCTAGAGTATAGTACCTAATTCAAACATTCATTTCCATAGCGGAATTTATATTACAAGTCATTACAATACTAACAAAATTTCAGTACAATTTTTTTAATTTTTTTTTTTATTTGCTTGTAGCAACTGTGTTAACGATATTTTTTATATTTTATTCTAGATTAATTTAGAAAGAAAGAAAAAATCGTTTATTTGTTTACCACAACGACAATACAAAAAACACGAAACAAAACATAAAAATAAAAATTGGATTAATTTAAAACGCGAACTATTCACTTCACATAGGTAATAAAAAGAACACTATATATAGATATACTTTGTTCAGCTATGATTTTTAAAACAGATTCAAACATCCCACACCGTGGTCTCACGATGATAATGAAAACTGTCGAAGTCGAAGCTGTATGTAATGCTTTTTAAATATATCAAATAGCACCCTACCGTGGCAACTATCACCCAATCACCGGTCACCTCGTATACGGATCTAACCGGTAATCCGGTGTCGCCCGGATTCGGCACCCAGATCACGTGTGAACACGGAGTGCTCACGCACGAATAAAATACCTTCGTGTATACTTTGACATTCGTAAAAAGTAGCTTTGTTTTTGCTAGTACATTTGGATTTTCTAGATTATTAAAGTATATAAGCTGTTTTTGCGCTTGATAATGGAAATGAAAATAAGATAACATTTGCAGTGCCACTCAAATTAAATGGCAAATATTGTTGTTAAACGCCTTGTGCCTGTGATTTTGCATGCACCTTTACCATTCAAAACTGGAACGTAATGCTAACATTACCTCTAGGCGACAAAAATACGTATTGTGGAAATACTTCCTGTTACCATGCTATGATATACCACGCAGAGTTCCCGCGTTCGATGCCTAGACCTGGAGAAAAATTTGCATGGCATACATTTATTTCTCTCGTGAGTTTGGATGTAGTTTGTGGTTGTCTATGTGTGTCATTGAGTATAGATATAATAGAGATGAAATAAGGGTCGTCCACCCCCGGCAACTCGTCAGATAAATGGGCCTTATATCACTTTTAAATATCAACTCTCGTTTGCGCTGAAATCACAAATTAAAAAACTTCAATAGTACAGCGCCAACAAATGACCTGTGTGTACGTCTCTGTATATTCCAAAAATATTCTGTATTTATTGTTATATAGATAATATCTCTAACAATGGGGGTCGTTCCATTCGGTGGTGTAGGAAAAATAGCAAAACATCTAATTACAAAACAAAAGGAACCGCATTTCATCGGTAATTAAATATTAAATATGTAATTTTGCAATGTCGTCCATTATATTTCGTCTCCATTTCTGGTTATATACTCGATGATGTGTGTACATGGCACCCGCGATGTCCTTAGTACGGGGCTATGAGTGTGTGGTTTATTTATTTATTATTGGACTGAACAAATGAACGTTTTACAAAAAAGGTACTAATAAGGACCAAATAAGAGTTAAAATAAATGTGGAGTTGGGCAAAGAGGTCTAGGAGACGGGGTTTATAATGACATGTATTGGGCAATGCACTTCCAGCTAGATGAAAATACAGTGTAGTGTAGTTCCAAGTTGTGGAATGCTCTCGAGAAAACATGGTCTGTGCGGGAATGTTTTCTCACTGCGCACTTTCCGTTAGAAATGTATTAACTGGTTCTTGTGTCGGCAAACTTTGAACTATACGTAGTAGGGTAGGTATTGCTATGAATACAGTGCTATATCTATGTCTCAATTCTTTATTTATTTATAGCCGTTTGGATTTGACGCTCAAGGCAGTCTCCGATTAGGGCGATGCCAATCTTGTCAAATTTAACGCTACCAAGACGCAGGCGTTTCTATTCTCCACAAAACGGAGTCCCTTTGAGCTGACTCCGACTTTTCGAGATATATCCATACTGATAGCTGACTATCTCCAGCTACTCGGAATGAACCTGTCGTCCAATTTGAACTTCGGCTGATACGTTGAATCCAAGGTCAAAAATGCAGCAAGGAAGCTTGGCATCCTTTCCAGGGTGAGGCGTTACTTTACACCGGGACAGTTGCTTCAGTTGTACTAAGCACAAGTCCGGTCGTGCATGGAGTACTGCTGCCATCTTTGGGATGGCTCTGCTACATACCAACTGGCCACATTTGATTTAATTTATAACCGTGAAAAGAGGCTTACAGGTGACTCGAAAATAGTGGAGGCGAAGCTGCACAGCCTTGAACACCGCCGTAAAGTTGCTTGCTTATCGGTATTGTACCGTGCGGTGACGGATTAGAATACAATTCACCGCCCCTCTCTTCCCGTGGGTGTCGTACTAGGCGACTAAGGGATATTGAGCTACCAGCTGCTCCACTGGTGGTAGGGCTTGAAAACCCGGCTGGTTAGTGACCACCGTGCGCATGGTGGAAAACCCGCCAAGTGTTCGCTAGTCGGATGCGTTCCCGGATCAGTCAGCGTACAACCAGAGCCCGAGGCAACGCTGCCGCGACATTTGTGGTCTGTGGAGGCTTCCGCCGAACCAGTGCCGGGACAACTGCATTGACCCGCCGGCCAGGGAGACCCGTAGAAACGGTTGTTCCGCTGGCCGCCCGCGGTACAGTACAGGGGCCCAAGCGTGCTTAACCAGCTCGTGAGGCTGCCTCACCATACCGCGCATAATCTCGGTGTGGTTCGTCGTGCCGGTTGGTGACCGGGAGGTGGGGTCCCGGCGGCCATTCCCGGGGGGGTTCGGGGGCCCTTCCGTCCGGCGGATCAGCGCAACTTGTCTGTAGGCAAGTCTCTGGGGAAGCAGGCCCCGCGATTTGACCGCTTGTGTCGCGGCACTGTTTTCTCGCTTCACGCCTCTTTTTCCCTCCAACATGTTAGCGCAAAGTACAAATTTCGGTCGTACAGCGGTGCACACCCCCACCACTAAAGCGCTCTTTAAGGTGGAGTTCACGAACATTCGAGGACTCCACAGTAACATCCACGCCGTCCACCAACATCTTGAGACGGCTCGACCAGAAATGCTGTTCCTTACGGAGACGCAAATACTCTGCCCGGCTGACAGCAGCTACTTGAATTACCCTGGCTATATGCTTGAAGAGTCCTTCAAAGCGAAAGCTGGGGTCTGCTTGTTTGTCCAGGCAGATGTTTGCTGTCGCCGTCTGCGTCATTTGGAGGACCCCTCCTTCTCCATTCTTGGGGTACATGTTGACCTGGGCAGTCATTGCCGTGTCTACATGTGCCTCTACAGATCCCACCACGGCGACATGGAGACAACTCGTCTCATAGACCACCTTACTCGGGCGGCAGATGACACGCAGGCGCAGTTTCCTACAGCGGAATTGGTGTTTTTAGGAGACTTCAATACCCACCACGAATCGTGGTTAAGTTCCTCTAAAACTGACCATGCTGGAAGAACTGCCCACACATTCGCTCTCACACACGATTTAACCCAACTGGTAAACCAGCTCACCCGGATACCAGATAGGGTTGGTGACGCGCCCTCTTTGTTGGACCTTCTGCTGACGTCTCGCCCGGCTGGATATCGGGTGGAGGTCCAAGCCCCTCTGGGCACTTCGGATCACTGCTTGATATCCACTAAAGTGGCAACGATACTGCCACCACCACCTACTGTGGCTAAACGCCGCATTTGTCATTATGCGTCGGCAGATTGGGACGGTATGCGGGACTATTTTGCATCCGTTCCTTGGCGGCAGCGCTGTTTTAGTGAGGTGGATCCAACAGCTAGCGCGACTGCCGTTGCTGATGAGGTCTTAATCGGGATGGAATACTACATCCCGCATTCGGATGTCGTCAGTAAAGGGAGGCACAACCGCTGGTTCAACCGCGAGTGTGCTGTGGCTGTTGAGAACAAACAGACTGCATACCGCGCTTGGATCAAGGTTCGAGCTTCAGACGATCCCAATACGAACTCACTTAAAACAGCCTACAATAATGCCACCAGGTCTTGCAAAAGAGCGTACATCAGAGCGGATGCTCAGCGCGTCGCACGAGTTGGCCAAGAACTCCTGGCGCATCCCACTGGTAGTCGTAGTTACTGGCGTCTGGCCAGAGCCGTTGCGTCGAACTTCTGCCAGCCCTCGCTGCCCCCGCTGAGATATTCTGACGGCAATCTAGCCCACAAGCCGCAAGATAAAGCCGACCTCTTGGCAAATCTGTTTGCGGCTAACTCCTGTCTCGACGACTGTAACGCACAGCCACCAACTCTACCTCACTGTGGCTACACGATGTCTGATATTCGTATCAGACAATGCGATGTGCGTACGCAGCTGCAGTCTCTCGACGTCCGGAAAGCTAGTGGTCCTGATGGTATCCCAGCGATTGTACTTAGGAGCTGCGCAGCTGAGTTGACCCCCGTGCTAACGCGACTGTATCGTCTGTCACTCTCTTCAGGTCGTGTGCCGGACTCTTGGAGAGAGGCTAATGTGCAACCAGTTCCCAAAAAAGGCGACCGATCAGACCCGCATAATTACCGTCCCATAGCCATTATTTCCATAATATGCAAGGTTTTAGAGCGGATCCTTAACAAACAACTGACCCAATACCTAGAAGATCACTCCATAATTAATGATCGGCAGTATGGGTTTCGTCCGAAACGATCAACGGGTGACCTTCTAGCGTACTTATCGCATATTTGGGGTGAGGCTATAGACAAACGTGGCGAGTCGTTGGCTGTTAGCCTCGATATAGCCAAAGCATTCGATCGGGTCTGGCACAAAGCTCTTCTCTCCAAGCTCCCGGCGTACGGTTTGCCAGCCCAGTTATGCAGCTGGATTGCCGATTTCCTTCGTGAGCGGAGAATTCGCGTCGTTTCTGACGGCAGCATTTCGAGGTTCGTGAATGTGAACGCCGGCGTACCGCAGGGATCCGTCCTATCTCCCACGCTTTTCCTTCTGCATATCAATGATATGCTTCCACTTGGGAATATTCATTGTTATGCAGATGATAGCACTGTTCATGGGGGATATCACGGATTCCCCGCAGCTGGGCGCGCCGATACTGACAGAGAGCGATCTAATCTTGTCGGTGAGCTCAATAGGATATTGGACCTCATCTCTGCATGGGGATCTAGAAATCTTGTTGAGTTCAACGCCAAGAAAACACAGATTTGCGCGTTAACAACAAAATTGTCGCCGTTCCTTTCCATGCCTTCTCTGATGAGCACAGCACTCTCACCTCAGAGCAGTTTTACCTTGCTCGGTATGGAAATCTGCTGTGATTTGAATCCAAGGAGCTACATCGAATCTGTGATCAAAACAGGCTCACGGAAACTCGGAGTCCTGAACAAGGTGCGACGTTTTTTCACGCCGGACCAGTTATGCCTGCTGTACAAAACACAGGTCCGGTCTCGCGTTGAGTATTGTTCGCACTTGTGAGACGGCTCCGCCAAGTACCTACTCGATGCCTTGGATAAATTACAGCGTCGTGCTACTCGAATTATAGGCGACGAAGAGGTCTCATCACGCCTTGAACCTCTGCAACTGCGTAGAGATGTTGCATCGCTTAGCGCCTTTTACCGCATGTACCATGGTGAGTGCTCTGAAGAGCTGTTCAACCTCATCCCCCCTTCCCCGTTCCTGCTCAGAAGCACGCGTGCTGGCCTTCGTAGTCACCGTTTCACTACCTGCCGCATTCCATCGCGTACTGAAAGGTTTGGTGGCTCCTTTCTCTGCCGCACGGTTGACAAATGGAACTCACTTCCGGCACATGTCTTCCCTCCCTCTTATGATATGGGGTCCTTCAAACGAGGCGTGAAGAGGCATATTGTAGGCAGGCAGGGTGGAGGTGGCTAGTGCAGTGAGGGTTTCATCGCTGCACTAGGTTCCTTCACGTTTGGATACCACTTTCCACTTAACATCTGGTGGAGTGGAGTCATTTGCCTGTCATGTATAAAAAAAAAAAAAAAAAAATTTTGCTGGCTACAGTACGGAGAGTGTGCGATGGAGTTACACGATTTAATTCCGCCTTCCCCTTTCTACCACCGGCGGACTAGGCGTAGGCTTGGCTTTCGCCCCTAAGATTCGCACGAAGGGTTATGCTTCCACATTTATATGGCGAACGGTTATGGAGTGGAATTCCCTGCCTGCAGTCTTGTTCCCTCAACGTTATAACTTGGGCCTTTTCGAGGCGAGAGTGAGTAGGCATTATTTAGGTATGTATGTTCCAACGTCAACCTCATCGTCACCTTTCATCAGGTGCGATAGAGGTCAAATGCACATTTATAATTTATAAAAATAAAAAATATGCTACATATTTGGTCATTATTTGCAAATGCAAACATAGTCAGCAATCATAATAAGTAGCAATAGTAGTATTCTTGTATAGAATAATATATACAGTTTCCATTCTCATTTAAATTCGATGACTTGAGCGGTGGTGTATATTTTTGTAAACAACCATATTTATATACTAATATTATGCTCCACAAATTTGTAAAAAAAACGAATTTTTTGAAAAAATGAACAAACAAAAAACAAAATAAAACCAGAACTTGTGCAAAATTAAGGTGACGTAGTGGTCATAGGAGGTATCTATCTATTGTGAGCTTTATCTGTTACGGATTTTTTGTAACAAAATTGTACATAGCTTATTGAACTTTATGTCATTTGTGTTACGTACGATCTAGCGTAGTAACATAGATACGGTAGCTGCGACAAGTCCCGAGATTACACGAGAAATTTCCGGAAGATGCGCGACCTGCTTTTTGGCTCGTATCTAATATGTACGTTATACATTTGAGATAACTTTATTATGCTATGGATACAAAAATTTGGCTTCATCCATTTTCATTAAGAACATCCTCTGTCTGGTTGCGATATTTAGGCTTAACCTTTTCGTTTGCCTCCAGCATCATTCCGCAAAAAATATATATTATGGTAGTTTATGAAAATAAAGAGTGAATAAATTAATTTCTAACCAATAACATACAGTACAATCGATACCTTAACATATCTGAACCAGTTGATATATTCAATAGAAAGTTGTAAAGGAATTCCAGCTATTTGGTTGAAACTTATATTTATATAATATAATAAACGATCAAATTAATTCATAGATTCAGGCGTTACTTTGCGGAAATGCATGTTGATAAAAATGGAAATAAATTAATTTGCTACTCCGCGAACCCAGTGAAGGTTAAATCGTGCAAAATGGTTGCGTTTGTGTTAAATTTGAAACAATTTGATTCTTCGGCCGAGAGTCGAACAATCAACAACCCCTGAAGATGCCTCGTGGAGAGGCGAAACACGTGTCGGATGGTTTGTGACTGTAGTTGCACTTGTGTTATCTATTTTATTAATTTTATGCGGAGGGAGGGGAGAAAATTAACCTTCACTGGGTTCGCGGAGAAGCAAATTAATTTACTTCCATTTTTATTAAAGACCAAATTCATTTAAACAATTTGTTAAAGCGTCATTCACTAATGATGCAACAAGGAAGACAAGTCAAAGTTTATTTTACGGTTCACAGGTTGAAGGTTAAGTTTGTTTTAACACCTCTCTTACCACTGATCGGCTTAGAACCAAATAGTCGGATGAGGTACAAGAGACAGTTGAAAAGTAATCTCTTTTGACTATTTCCAATTTAAAAACAACACTGCCACTCTTTTGACGTATTAGCAGTTTAAAATAAGCGACATTCTTGTTTATTACATTTCGCTTTACATGAAGTTAAAAAATGAATAAATTTTTTTATAAAAAAACAACCTCAAAAGTTGGTGAAATTGCATCTGTTTGCCAAGTTTTATTTAAATCGGTTACCGGAAAGTGCGTGACGTCAGATCGATACTCTAGTTCGCCACTTTTAGAGGTTGAATATTTTCTTCATATTTAAATGGAACCAACACTGAGCTACCCATGGCCAAAAATGGAGCCAGGAAGCTTGGCATCCTTTCCAGTGTGAGGCGTTACTTTTTTTTTTATTCTAATGTAAGTGTGCATTTGCGCGTTCCGGGTGTTGCTGGGGCTGCCGCGCTATTGTAGCGCCTCGGGGATGTTTGCGGAGTCGCATGCAGACGGGTTTGCAGCCATTATGCGCAAGAGGTGTGCCTCGATGCTAAGACGCTTGCGCGGCAGCCCCAACCGTATCCTGGGCGCATTGTCTGCACGCTGGGACTCGCCGATGTTCGCACACTGGATGCGACTTCATAGCATATGATCAGTCGCATAGTTTTATTTTGTTTCTTTTTTTATTTTGTTTTTTGTATTTTTGTATTGTGTAACTAACCAATAGAATTAAGCATTTTGTAATTTTAACTAACAATCTATGGACCCAGTTCCGAAATAAATGATTATTATTATTATTATTTGACCTCCATCTCACCCGATGGAAAGTGACGATGAGGTCGACGATGGAGCATGCACACCTAGATAATGCCTATTCACTCTCGCCTTGAAAAGATCCAAGTTATAACGTTCAGGGAACAAGTCTGCAGGCAGGGAATTCCACTCCATAGTCGTTCGCCATATAAATGTGGAGGCATAACCCTTCGTGCGAATCTTTGGAATATCTACGACTTAGGGGCGAAACCCAAGCCAACGCCTAGTCCGCCGGTGGAGGAAAGGGGAAGGCGGAATGAAGTCGTGTAATTCCATCGCACACTCTCCGTGATATATCCTGAATATACCGATAAGCAGGCAACTTTACGGCAGTGTTCAAGGCTCTGCAGCTTCGCCTCTACTAATTCCGAGTTACCTATAAGCCTCTTGGCACGCTTGTCAATTGGATCCAAGGTGGCCAGTTGATATGTAGCAGAGCCATCCCAAAGGTGCCAACAGTACTCCATACACGATCGGACTTGTGCTTGATACAACTGAAGCAACTATCCCAGTGTGAAGAACTTGGAATGGCCTTTTCTAACAAAATGCAACGTGAATTTTTCTTACAGGGATTTTGAAAAAGTAGGCATAGTCGTCTTTTACTCGAAAATTAGGTACGTTTCTTTTCCGCCACTTCTCGTATCTTAAGGCATCGACTGTACATTTCCCTTAGTAAGATTAGGCTATATTATGTTAAACTTTGTCTTATTAAAAACCCCGAAAGATCACACGCGTAGAATAATAAAACCAGAACCCTTTGCTCACAAAATCTTATGTTAAGATAGACCCAAAATAACGAAGGCTTCGCAATACAATTAAATGGTCTGATTTCTTAAGGTTTGTATGGCCATTAGAGCACGTAATCACGTTAGGTGCCGGTCGGAAATTAAGGCGGATACGTCCTGAACAACGTGACTCGACGATAAAGAAAAAGAATAAGCGACAGATATATGCGAAATACAGACTGTTCAGCTATTAAATCTGTATAACGCAGAAGTTCGATTGCGTATTGACATTGTATAGTAAGACAAATAGGGCAACTCCCGTCTGTTCGGCACATCAATGCCTTTCCTTCGATAAGAGCGTAGGGTTCACATTACTGTTTTAGTTGTACCTACAGGTTGTAAACATAATTTTTAGAAATTAAGTTGTTCACCTCAGCATTCTCGTGCTATATTGAAATATCATTTGTTAAATGCGGTACTTACAGTACCTATTGTAATTTTTATATCAGCATAGTCGAATTGGTATCTCGATTATGGGAGTATGATTGTGAAATAGAAATGAAATTCTGGTAAAATATGCGAAATGCAGGCTGAACAACTTTTATATCTGTATAACGCACAAGTTCGATTGCGTATGGAGTATTGATGTGACAAGTAGGGCAACTCCCGCCTGTTCGGCACATTAATGCCTACCCTTCGCTAAGAGCGTAGGGTTGTCACATTATTATCTTAGTTATACGTTTATTCTCGTGCTATATTAAAATGTCCTTTGTTAAATGCAGTACTTACGTATTAATATTTTTATATCAACACAGCCCATTGGTATTTCGATTACAGGAGTATGATTTGAAATAGAAATGAAATTCTGAACAATTCGGAGTCACTATTGTTCAAACCAGGATAAACACAACAGTAAACATGTCTACTATTTGATGTTACTTTTTTAAAAATCGTCCAATCGCTTCAATTCTACAATGAAAGCCGCGTGGGGCGACACGCGTTATGCAATGTGATTACACCGCGAGATTATGCGTCCATACAAACCGCGCTGCTACGTTTGTACGGAGCTACCCTACTTGGTCGTATTCTGCTATGTCTATACTGTAGTTAAGTTCAGATATTTTTAATAATAATCACAAGAACAATGCTATCTATGTCGAAGAAAAGGTAAAAGCCTGAGCAATTTGCTGGTTTTCAGGCTTCACCTGCCATGTAACCGCCGCTGGAGACACCGTAGCAATATTATATTATATAAATAGAAGGGTACCTAACTAACATTTAATATAGAAATAACAAACCTTAAAACTTAAAATGACACACGCACCGATCAATGACCACACTGCACTTAGCAGCAAAGAATATTTTACTGTATACATAGAATACAACAAGCAGATAATGGAATTTAGAAGAATATAAGAATGAATAAATTTTTAATTCTAATTATAATTTTACTTTTATTATTTCTAATGACGTAACAGAGCCTACATCACCTTCGACCAACAGCATGATGTCTTCTGTTCATTAAGCAACCATTCTTTACTTACGCTTGAAAGTACTTATACAGGCTGTATATTTGAAAGAGGGACATACTTATAGAGTGCGTTATTCTGAACACAAAGAAAAAATAAACTAATGAACTTAAACTTTACAAAAAATATTTTTTTATTTTTTTATCGACTACTACCTGAGAACAACATTAGTTATCGAAATCTATGCACATCACTATTATTGCTCCGACGCAACGACTAGCTGCGCCACGGAGGCGAAAATCAAATACAGGTCGGGGGTGGGGGCGCGGGCGCATAGAGACAGTGCACGCGCGACTTTGGTCTAGCGAAGATACGTAAATTATTTGTAAAAAAGATGTTTATTCTAACGTCGAATTGATTGAGATGGTGCGACTTTACGCAATAAGTGGTGATAGTGTGAGACGAGCTATTGAAATGTTCCCAAATCGGAGTTTACGCGGAGGAGGTGAACAGTGGCGAAGTGTTGCATGAGAGGATTATCTCAGCATTTTATACTGTGAGACAAAATGTGTTTGTGTTGAACAATTTAAAACAAAATTTACTACGACGTGCTAGACTATGCATTGTGGAAAACGGTGGATATTTTGAACACTTGCTCCGTACCACGTAAGTGTAAATAAACTGTAAATAACTAAAAATCAATCATTGTAAATAATTTAATTTCACATTCTTAACTGCGCCAAAAACCTCAATTCTCATTAAATGATAATTAGTTACTAAATCGTAAACTTATCTTTTTTAGTACGTAAAACATTTCGACGATAGTTCAGAAGTAAAAAGTAACTAGCATAAGCTAAAACGTAACCCTTTCGATAACAGCTTTTTTCATCAAAACATAAATATGCGTAGGTGAGTAACTTAGCTTTATTTTCTAGAGAAAAGAGGTGCTTTTAGTAAGAAGGGAGATGTGAAATCATTGTTATTGTTGCTGTCTCACTCGGCGCTTGCTTGGTAGTATTCCCATTGCACTCGAAATCAAGCGTAAAGGGAATTGGAAAAAAAAAAGGGACGCAAGCACATAGAAGAATTCGTGAGGTCCGTTGGTTCGTTCCGTGGCTTAGTTGGTATATCGTCTGGCACGGTATGCAGGAAGACGTCGGTTCGAATCCGACCGGATCGAAGGAATTTTTTCTGAGTGTTTTTTCTGATTGTTCGATCTTTGTATTAATAATTATAACAAACTAGTGGAGTAATTTCACAAAAAAGAATTGAATATCAATTCAATAAAAATTTAATTAGTAAAAGGAATTGGTGTATTCCTATGTACACTCCAAAACAAATTCGTTGATTTATTTTTTGTTCTATCCCATATCCTAATTTTATTTTAGGCTATATTAAGTTGTAACATGATTTACTAAGACATGTATGAATATGTCTCACTTTCAAATAAATAGCCTGTATATGCCGATTTACATATTTTTACTGGCGGCGAAAGCTGGCTCTAAAAGAATGTAGTCGAGGAGAAGGCGACATTTCAAACCTTATCTTAACAGTACATTAAACTTTATCTTATTACAAACATTAGAAGCTATATTGTACTTAATGTTATTTGTATTATTGATAGGTAATTTTTTTTTTCAAGTCGAGAGTGAATAGGCATTATTTAGGTGTGTATGCTCCATCGTCGACCTCATCGTCAATTTTCGTCAGGTGAGATGGAGGTCAAATGCACACTTACATTTGAATAAAAAAATTACTTTCCAACAAAAAAGAATCATCGATATCGGTTTACAAATTCTGGAGTAATAGCCTAACATACATACATACACATCGTCGACTGACCATCACTTTCTATCAGGTGAGATGGAGGTCAAATGCACATTTACATATGACTGAAGCACCATTTGATCTGTGTTTATAAAATTTATTTGTTGTTATATAAAACAAAATCCCGGCAACTTTAATCTAGTGAAAACCAGACATCCCAGGAAAACAAGAAACAAAATAGAAATACGGCCAAAACAACACCCCACCTTGGAATTTTACAACAGAACGATGTTTATATTGGCACCTAAATTATTTAATAAAATACCAGATGCAGTTAAAGAACTAATTTGTAGGCAATTTAAAATAAAATTACATAATTTGTTAGTTACACCATGCTACTACAATATAAATGATTTTTTAATAGATAACATAAAATGTAAAATTTAACCACTGTGCGTGATTGAAATAAGAATGGTGTAAAATATTCGCATGCCAAGTTTTGGTGAAATGTACGATCTAATAATAATATACTATAACACCATTGTAAACTACATTTTTCAGCGAATAAATATCTTGTATTCTTGTATAAAAACATCAAAATTTCAACTGATTATACGACGGTGTCATTATGTTCCGTGATTCAGTAATTATTTAATATTTTGTAGGCAAAAGTATAATATAAAGTAATCGGTTCAAGACTGCCTTAATTAATGTTCCCTTATCAAATATGTATTTATTATGTCCCTACATAAAAAAATTGCAAAAGAAAACAAAGCAATTCAGCGGAAATGTTCCGCTCAAAATCTCTGATCGAGATAACAAGGGTTTTTAAAAGAACGGAAATAAGTTATGATGAATGTTGAACTTGCGTGTAGGCCTGAAGGCTTTCACTTATAACTTACTGTAGAAGCTTTTGTAGAAAAAAAGTTTCTCTTTTTCACTGTGCTTAATGTATAAAGCTTCTGAGCAGTTTGAGTAAATCAGAGGCACTGTATTAAATCGATACCTTCAATGAACACTACATCTACTTGATTTTTGGACCTGTTCTGTTTTTATTTTGTTTTTTGTTTCTTTTCTTTTACAAAATTAGTTTGGTTCTTTTTTTTTTTTGGAATTTACTTTTTGTTCCTATTTTTTTCACAAAATTCAGGGAGCATAATATTAGTAAATTAATATGGATGTTTTCAATAATAACAGAAATTGACCAATAAATAAAGTTGAATAAAATAGTTCATTGGAGGTATCGAAATGATAATAATAACGCACACACTCATATAAATTACACCTGAATTCAAGAAAGAAATAAATGTATGCCATACAAATATTTCGCATAGAACCCGGGACCTCTGCGTGGTAGCCTAGCATGATAACCAATCGGCCACTGAGGCAGTAGCAATAACCGTGTCTAGTTGTTACCGGCGTGCGCCACGAGTCGCTGAGTTGACTTCGCAATCAGATAGGTTGCTGCAGAAGCAAAATGTGTGTTCTGGGGTTCAGGGATGCCAGTCAAACCCAATATGACGTCCGTGCTCTAACACAGTCCTTGCTGTACTTGCTGGTATACCTCTCGAATCCAAACACCTGTGTGAATGAAGAACTCAACGCGGCCACAAATAAAGCAATCAAGATCTACTACTGTAATGACGGCCGCTGTGGTCAAGTGGCTTGCACACCGGTTTTCATGGTGTCGCTATCTCAGAGGTCCCGGGTTCGATTCCCGGCTGGGTCAGTGTAGAAACTTACTTTTCTATATTGTCTCGGGTCTGGGTGTTTGTGTTACAGTCGTTGTTTTCGATTTTCATAACACAAGTGCTTTAGGTCCTTTACTTTGAGATCAGTATGTGATGTTGTCTGACATAATATTATACTATTATAGTATATTACTCTTAAAAAATAATAATATAGTAAATAATTATACTGTTAAAGTAAAATATTTATATTAATATTTGGTTTTTCAACGAATAAAAAGTTGTTTATAAACCAAATACAAAGACACAACAGCAAGCACTTAGAAAAATTCGTGAGGTCCGCTGGTTCGTTGCGTGGCTTAGTTGGTATAGCGTCTGGCACGGTAAGCTAGAAGATGTCAGTTGGAATGCGGCCGGATCGAAGGAATATTTTCTGAGCGTTCGATCTTTATATTAATAATTATAATATTTGGTAAGTTAAAAATAAGGTATTTAAATTTAATATTTTTTGTAGTTATTGTTAGGAATATAAAAAAATAAATAAGATAAAAATAAAAATGAAATGCATTCATTTCGGACGACAACAAGATCCACAAAAATGTTAGTGTAACAGCTAAAAGTTAAATGACTGTATTAGTACGTAACCTTAAATGAAGAGAGGACCAGTGCCTTAGCAGTCCACTGTTCCATCTGTGTGCAACAACTGTTAAGAGTTTGTGGCAGCTGGCGCGCACCCTACGCATTGTCGCGGCGCAGCGCTTGCGCAACGTCGCGTCGAAGCCGTGAACGCTCGCAGCCGCGGACATCCCGGACACACTACAGTGTCGCGACAGCCGCAACAGAACCCTGAACGCGTCATTGTACTGTACTCGCATTTTGCATTTAGCGACTTTTGTGTGTACCTGCACCATAAACAACAGGTGTACAGCGATGTGCAGTACAGCTTTAAATAAAATCACTTTTACCTGTGCCGTACATCGACTGAACCTACGCGCTATCATATTAGCTCTCATTGCTAATGCTCTACGTTCCCTCTCAATATCTGCGTTATATATATATATATATATATATAGTAATAACTCTTTATTGCACAAAGAAAAGATACATGAAACACAAGTTATAAAGAACATATACAAAGGTGAGCTTATCTCTAGAAGAGATCTCTTCCAGCCAACCCTAGCCTTGGTGAAAAATGAAGTCTGCGGGACTAATTATTGTACAATAAAATTTAAATTTAAATGTGAATAAAAAAAAATAAAAATAATAATATATATATTAATATATATATATATTATATACATAAAAATAATTTATATACATAAATACAAACATAAGCAGAATATATATTATAATCTAAACAAATTACTACTTTATAATATATGTTACCTATTAGCTATCTAACGCGTTCGACAGGTAGTGCTCTTTTAATTTATGTTTGAAAGATGCCACCGATGGACTGTCACGAATAATGCCAGCAGGCAGTTTATTCCACATACGAGTTGCACTCACCGTGAAAGAGTTGTGGAAGAATTTCGAGTTGGATTGGGGATTTATTAGTGATCTAGTGTCACAGGTACGTTTTGGGCGGGAACTGGGGGATAAGGGAGAAAAACGGGAACACAGATAATGAGGAAGCTGGGGGTAATGTAGAATTTTGTAAAGGAGACAAAGAACGTGCATATCTCGGCGAAGTCGGATTGGTAGCCATTTCAACTTAGTCCGAAATTCAGAGACACGGTCATATTTTCGTAAACCGAATATGAAACGGATTGCCAGATTTTGTAGGCGCTCCAGTTTGTTAAGCAGCTCCTCAGTAGCATCCAAATAACAAACATCGGCATAGTCGAGAAGAGGAAGTAGTAAAGATTGAGCAAGCATAACCTTCGTATTGAATGGCAAGAAGAATTGAAGCCGCTTGAGAGAATGGTAGGAAAAATGCATGCGTCGACTAACCTCATTTACCTGCGGTCTCCAAGACAGTGTATGATCGATTATCAGACCCAGGTTCTTTGTATTATCAGCATATGCAAGACTCACTCCATTATACGAAACCTTGGCGAGATTATCAATGTCCAACCTACAGTAAAGTCTGTTGCTACCTACGATTATTGCCTGTGATTTCATTGGGTTTATAAGCAAACCAAACGCATCAGCCCAAGACTTCACCACAAGAAGATCTTTATTAATGGCTTCAATGGCAGATAGGGTATTAGCTACATCAAAGTGTCTATAAATTTGCACGTCATCAGCGTATAAGTGGAACGGAGGAGTTATTCGTTTTGCGAGTTCGTTTATGAACAGCGAGAAGAGGAGAGGTGAAAGTACACCACCCTGAGGCACCCCTGAAGTCAAAGGAGACCATTCAGAATAGGTGTCATCATGCTTGATCCTTTGAAGGCGATTGCGGAGGTAGTCTGAAAACCAAGCGATTGCAGCAGGGGAGAAGTTAAGAGAGCAAAGGATGGCAAGAAGGATGTCATAGTCGACAGAGTTGAAAGCACTGCTGGAGTCCAGTAACACAATAATGGTAAACAATCGGTTGTCCATGGCGTGGCGAATATCATCCGTGACGTTAAGTAAGGCAGTTACTGTGCTATGACCAGGACGAAAACCGGATTGATATGGACTTATAAGATCATAACGAGAGACAAATGAGAAAAGTTGTTTATGAACAGTGCCTTCAAAATATATATATATATATATATATATAAACGGTTTGCTTTCATATTAGATATAACTGGTTGAAGACTTTACCATCCCAGTAATCCGTAAATTCCCCATTTTTTTTATTTAGATAGTAAACTTCAATGGTTTCCACACATATCTTCCCTGGCCAGCAGATTAAGATCCGCTGCATACGCAGTCCGCAGAATACGTGAACTTACCGATGTTAGTACGGCTAGATTAGTTTACTTTAGTTACTTCCATAGTATAATGTCCTACGGGATTCTCATGTGGGGTAAAGCGGCAGATATTTAAACCATATTTGTATTGCAAAAACGAGCGATTCGTTCTGTGTGTCGTCTAGGCTCTCGGGTTTCTCTCAGAGAAAAGTTTAAGGGGACTGGTATCATGACTGTGGCATCACAGTACATTTACTAAAATATTTTATGTGCCCGTAAAAATATACATAATTTCAATAAGAAAGAAGATATCCATAATATTAACATTAGAGCTAAGTCCGAACTCATGGTACCACGATTTCGTTTAACCAAGGTAAACAACTCTTTTATGGGGAACCGTATACGTTTTTACAATAAGATTCCGGAGTGTTTGAATTTATTCTAATTTCTATTAATAATTAATAATAAATTAAACTTAATAAAAAAATTCATTCAATAAAATAATTTGTAAAATTTAATGTAGCGTAAATTGGAATGTTTTCTTTGTAAAATTAAAAATAAGGTATTTAATTAATAACTATTGTAACTATAGTGAAAAAATAGGGTGGTTTGCATTAATATTAGACATAACTGGTTGAAGACTGTACCACCTCAGTCAACCGTAACCATGGGACCTGTAAAGGGCCCGAAACGTCGGTTTGTTTGAAAAAACAAATATACGCGATTTAAATCCGGAAAAATAGTTTCATTCCTATGTATAACAATCGCAAAAACCTAAGAACTCGATAAGATTCCGGAGCATGTGTTAAGTTTATCATTTCCTAAGTTTAAAAACTACATTAAAAATATTTTGATCGAAAAATCATATTACAAAATTGAAGGCTACGTGTTAGATAAAGATGTATGGCAAGACGACAAGGCTCCACAATCCACACAAATTTGATTCAAAGTGTATTCCATAGCATTTAAGTTTATTTGAAAAGAGCAATCCCTAGAGTTTCTTTCTCGTTCTTCTCAGGGAGGTCAGCGTAGTGAACGAGCAGTAGCTTAAATGTGACGTTTTCAAGTGTAAATTTATTTGACCTATGGAATAAATAATCTTTGACTTTGTCTTTGACTTTGAAAGGGCCTGAAAAGTTAGTTTGTTTGAAACAAAAAAACAAATATATGCGATTTAGATGCGAAAAAAAATAGTTTAATTTCCAATAGATACCAAATCGACTTTAATCTAAGTCACTATTTAGTTTAACTGCCTCCGTGTCCGAACGGTTACCATGCCGGACTGCCACGCAGAGGTCCCAGGTTCGATTCCCGGGCCGGGAAAAATATTTGTATATACAAATATTTGTATGCACGAACGTCGCGTGTATGGACGTTCGCGTCGTTTTATTGATCGCCTCAAGCCGATTCCGCGTCGATTAAATGTGGTCTATTCCTTTAAGCAACAGGCGTGTTGCTGTCTATAACAGAGGCAAAGATTTGAAGGACACTGCCATTGCGCCTGTCACCCTGAGCCATGTTGACAAGTTTTAAAGAATAATGTGTACGGCGAAAGTAATAATAATATAATAATAAGTTTATTTCATCAGCAAGTTCAGGATTACAATAATTA
>NW_020653945.1:24049908-24085957 GCF_003589595.1 Hyposmocoma kahamanoa
TGCAAGAAAATAAAAGAAATGCTGAGAGAATCCTGTATTAACTGGTTGGGCCTGACAAACCATGCCCTTTCTACGTTTGTCTTTGGTCAGATCCGGATCATATATCAGAAGGGAGTGCTTTTTGAGGACTGTGTTAAGAACAAATAGTTGTCTAATGGTAAGGACATCCCATTTCTTATAAAGGTCACTAGTAGGGTAACGGTAAGGAAGACTAGCCCCCACCTTTAATATAGCCCGTTGAGCCCTCTCCAGTTCAATGAGATGAGTTTTGGATGTCCCACCCCACGACGTTATACAATACCCAATAATAGATTGGCTAAGGGCATAATAGACCGTTGTTAGCGTTTTCCGGTCTGCAACATACCGCAAGGTCCTGAAAATATAGATGAGCTTGCGTAAACGAGGTACTACAGATTCGATATGAGGTTTGAAGGTAAGCGTCTGATCTATGATGATTCCCAGATATCGAATAGATTCAGTTCTTATAAGAGACGGACAGCGGCAATCTAGGCGTCCCAGGTTACAGGATGTATGCGCCCTAAGAGTTAGATTCAACGACGGTAGAAGATGGGATCGAAGTGCAAAGGCCATGTATTTGGTTTTTGATACATTGAGGGTTAATAAATTCTTCCGCAACCATGCGCACACAACATTGAAACCGCACTGCGCAGAGACAAAGACCTCGTCCCAGCTTCGGCCGCTGAAGAAAAGCGCCGTATCATCAGCGAATGTAAGTATTTTGCTATTACGGAGATTTAGGTTGCATAAGGTGTTAATAAAGACCAAGAACAGGGTAGGCCCAAGAATGCTACCTTGGGGGACGCCGTATGTCACAGGGAGCTCATCACTCAGCCATTGGTCGATCCTAACACACTGCTTCCGGTCTGTCAAGTAATCCCTAAATAACTCAAGAGGAATTCCTCTCACTCCCATCTCCTCGAGCTTGTGAATGAGAAGGGGGAATAATTGATGAAATCAAACTTTAGTAAATGTCAATAAAAAACTTTTTCAATAAAATAATAAAAAATAAACGAAAGAACTACCGTCGACTATTTTCTAAATTTCAAAATAGATATAAAATAAAAAATGTAAAATTACAGACAGTTGTATGGAACGATACAGATGTAGACACATCGTAGACAAGATTGCTCAGAAGTACACCGAAGCCCATTAACGCAGGCTTTACCATCACGTGAACGTCTAGGTCAATCAGCTCCTTGACCACACAGATATTATAAGACGTTTAAAACGGACAAAACGATTTGCACTAGTGTGGTGTTGCGTAAACTAAATAGTGCCAGTAACACTGAACAAAAAGAACATATGGCGAAAGTGTCTTCGCCTTAATAGGTAATAAGAAAATGGCCGGTGGGTGAATTCTTAGCTTACTTCGTTTATTTATCAATTTAAGTGAAATGTAAATTACTTATTTGTCTTGTATTTGACTAGAATGTGATATGTTTAATAATAATGACGTACATACTCACAGGCCCGCACTAGGGATACTCTGTGTCGCGGGTGCCATGGACACACATATAGACAGTCACAAATTACACCCAAATTCACGAGAGAATTTTATGTAGGTCATACGAATACTTCTTCCGGTCCGGGAATCGAACTCGGAACCTCTGCGTGGCAGACCAGCATGGTAACTGTTGAGGAGTAGTGGGAAAATCAAATACAAAATAAAGCAAAATAAAATTAGAATTTTGGGAAAATCTAACCAAGCAGAAAAACAGAAACGAACGCACCATAACATTGACTTACAAATAAATGGACCAAGGGGCTAATACAAAAACCACGAAAAAAATGTCCCAAGTCAACCTATTCGAAATTTAAATTGTAATGTCATCGCAGTATCGCGCTGTCAGTAGAACAAATGAAGACTAAAGCGGAGTGTCGCGCTCTGTATACGATTTTAGCGCCTTACAAGTGCGGACACTTTTTAGCGCGGACCCGACGTCCATATAATTGTAAGTCAATGCACCATAAGCAAAATTATTCATAAACAATGAGTAATAGAAAAACAGGAAATAAGTATAAAGATTTATATCTGCCCCATCCAGTAGGTCCGCAACATCTCTGTTTGGCCACTGAGGTAGTTAAGTTAATGTCTTTCTACCATTAAAATTATCGAAATTTTGAGTAACGGCAAACTTAATTTTTTTTTCATACTTCAAGCATATCGTCCGAACTTATCCAAGCATCAAAGTAAAATATTCTAATACGACATTAAAGAAAATCGTATCACACCTTCAACAATAAAGTGACGATATTGGAAATATAACATTTTTGGGATACTGACGGAATAGATTATAAACGTACGAAGTAAAGTTAATACGGTCGGTGTTTTGTAGCAAGGGCGAAAGCGGTATTTCGAATTTTTTTTTCTGGGGAGCATGTTTAAGGTTTTAATGACTGTTTTAAAAGGTCCTGTTTTAAATTCAATTTCAAAACTCAAACTTAATTAAAACTAAAATCACATTTTAAAACAGGACGTAAATATGTAGATTATCAGGCTGTGACGTAATAAAGCGTGTTAAATACTCTATGACGCACTTGTTGACACTATTATGAACTGTCCAAAGCCTCAAGTTCGGATACTAAATGAGATGTATTTGTATAATATATAATAAAAAGTCTGTGGCTTGTATGTATGTAGAATCAGACTTTAAAATTCTCTCCGAAAAAAGGTATCATTATAATGTCGAAAACCTAATTTTGAGATAAAGCTGCGTAAAGGATTTTTTGGTTTTTTGTAATTTTTGAGGTTAAAATCATAAAAAGATATATCAACTTACGTTGTACATTATGTATTAAAGAACTCTATCTATCTATCATAATTTTACTTTGGAAAGTAAGTTATTTCTATTGCAAAACGAATAAATTTATTTTTCTTCGTTGACAGCCGAAAGCTTCTTGTTGTTATGAAATTGCAAAACATTGTATTGAACCTTGCAGTGTTTTGGTTTGACACGACAGAGTATCGTTTTTAATTTTTTAAATTTGAGACGCGACAAATGTAAATAAACTCTGGTGCCCCACAACACTCTACTGATTTTGCACGTCTAATTGTCAAAACAAAAGACTGTATTGCTGCGTACCACAGATCACGTAAATTATTTTCTTTCTTCCGTACTGCGTACCATGTTATGTCAAAATGATTTCTATATTTGAAAACTTACAGTGTATTTTAGTTTTTAATATCTCTTTGAAAAACACTAATACTTCCAAAGTTGAAATGTCAGGGTATAGATTAAGCCTAGAGAAATCATATGAGCGTTGTTAAATCAGAACACTGTAAGTGAATTTACAGTGTATTGGTTTGACGCGGCAGAGATGTGGTCTTATTACACCAAATATACCGTTTCTCTACTCTTGTACTCGACGCAACTCGAAATTTTTTTCAAACCTAAAATATTTGGAGATACAATATTCTTCCCGCGCGTCTTTAATATTTTCGTCGCTTCAATTTTCGCTTATTTCAATGGTGAAAACACTCCGGCTATCTCCTGGGACAGGTGATCTACAGGAGGATGTCTTACAAAGCCTACTAATTGATTAAAGTAATTACATTTTACTCTCTGACAGATTTTAATATAAACCCGATTTGATTATAAAGTTTTGAAGCAGAGTTAATCAAGTAAGTTGATTTATTAGATTATTCAGGATTTGAGTTTATTCTATAAATAAAGCTTGTTTAGCTCTTCAATTTGTTAGAAAGTTTGTAGACAAGAATTTGTTTACAAACGCGTTTAGCACATTGCTGTGTGATTATTGTAGACGTTTTAATACATTACTTAAAAATTTTTCTTGGATAACTGATGTTATTAAAATTTCAACAGAACGTACGAGTAAATAGGTTATTAATTCTTCCTCGATATATATTATACGACCAATATAATATGAACTATACCTAATTGGACTACGAACTGTAGGTACTATAGTATATTATCACGTATAATATTATATTTGTCGTAAAGGTTCGACGGCCTCCGTGGTCAAGTGGCTTGCACACCGGCTTTCGTGGTGTTGCCATCTCTGAGGTCCCGGGATCGAATCTCGTCTGGGTCAATGTAGAAAAATAAATTTTATATAATATATTGTCTCGGGTCTGGTTGTTTGTGGTAGGTATAGTCGTTTTTCCGATTTTCAAAACGCAAGTGCTTTAGTTACTTACTTTAGGATCTTTCTTAATAAAAATACATAAATATTAATATAAATATTAGACACGTCACATACGTTGCTTTGATCCCTATGTAACTAACTTACCCTTCAAAACCGGAACACAGTAATGCTCACATTACTGCTTGGCGGCAGAAATAGTTAAAGTGGCAGTACTTCCCCGACAATGGGTGAAGTTAGGCTACAGCCTAACAGTAAATATATGATGAGCTCAAACTACAAATCCTAATAAACCAATTGCTATTATTGCGTAAATTATTCCTAAACATCCAAAAGTTTCTTTTTTTCCACTTTCATATACATTCGTTCATATACATATGATGATGATGACGTTCCTGGTCGAACCCTTTACAAAGAGCTCTACTTCTACTAAAAATTGAACCTAAATTAAAATAATTATATGGTATGTACAAAATTGAACACGCACCGTTTTGACAAATTACTTAGTGAGTATCTTATAGTTTTCAGAGCCGATGCCGGCGGCGATGTCTTTAAAATATACCATCAGAGAAAGACAAAAGAACACGAGTCGCACTGCTGTCGCTCTAAATATTAGGCTGTGACGTAATGAAGCGTGTTAGAGCGATCGCAGACGCGATGCAGTAACAATGTAGTAGCCAATCGTCTTCCTTTACACACACGCGCGACTTTAAGAAGCGATTCAAACGCGATGTAAACGCGCAATCACATCGATACAAACGCGCGATTGCATCGCTGGTAAATGTCGCCATGCGTAACCACTCTTAGGGTCGTATTCTAGAACTCTACTCACTGCTCAAGTCAGGATCTGAGTATGATTTCAAGCACTGGAAATACGACCGTAATGGCAGGGACTTGAGTATGATTTCGAGTGCTTTAAACCATACTCAAATCCTGACTTTGAAAGGGTTGTAGCCCTAACTAGCCGTGAACAGGTTCACGGCAATGAAATGGGAAACTTCCGGTCCCTAAAATTTATTAAAGAAGTAAAGTTTAAAGAAAGGCTGTAACAATATAAAGGTAAATGTAAAAAAAAACAGGTATAACAGTATAAAACACTCCCTACACTTTATTATTAAGGCACTTACCCCTAAATGGGCCGAGAAACTGAATTACAGAAATAGATACATGAAGGCTGTAGATTTATAAATTATTACACATGATTAGCTTATTAACAGCTCTGACTGTTGTGGCGGTCGAGCTGGGAGTGTCAGTGGTACGAAAACAAAATGAGAAAGTGAAGGAAGATGAAACAATTCAAATTTAAAATTTAAATACAAGTAAAATAAAAAAAATGATAAGATACAAGAGGAGAGAGGCGATACTAAGAGGTGAGATGACGGTGAAAGGAGGTCGCACCGTCACAACTTGAGCATTGAATAGAGTTCTAGAATACGACCCTTAAACTTGACACATACAATAAGAACTCTTTCCAAAGTCAAAGTGTCAACTTCGGAGACTATATGATATGTATTCGTATAATATATAATAAAATCTCTGTAGCTTGTATGCATGTATGTATCTCAGTTTTCTGATGTCCTTATAGAGGTTTAACATTTCTTGACGTTGTGGTATTTATATAGTTGTTTTATATTCTAGATAGGTATCAGACTATGGCACGCAGGTATATAACCACCAGATATTGTGAATAAAAAGATCCAACTCACAATTTCGATGGTATAATGTCCAGCACACCAAGTGTTAGAAGGCACAATGGTTAGAAAATATAAGCACAAGCACCGGTACAGAGTTCGGAAGAAACAATCAAATAGCTAGGGGCTATATTATTAAATATACAAGCAAAAGCAAATACATAACGTTACGTACCCTGCGCGGTGTTAGAGCGAATTATATTTAACATCGACGGACTGGTAATTGTGAATTGTGAACAGTGTTCCATGTAGTGTTGTGTTGTAATATATGTAGATAAAAATATGGAAATAAAAATAAGCAGCGTAAAGTTAAAAATTAATAATATGCATCTCGGAAGTTATAAAAATATGTGTAGGAAAATAGGCTACAACGTATTAGGAACTGTTTACGGTAGCTTCATAGGTGTATGTCAATGCATGTGCACAAACAATATACCTCACATTTTCGTGTTTCTTCATTATAAAATGCATATAAGAAAATTTTTAACATTTAAACAATACAAATTTACCAAAGGTCGTCCTCTCGCTTTGGGTGTTTCGTCAAGAGTGATGATGGTACGAACCAACGTAAGAATAGTGGAAGGAAAAATAATTCGAGAACGATTCAAAATTGTAAAAGTAAATGGCCAGGAACCAGTATTAGAGGTTGATAAAAAGGCGGGATTACGAAAAAAGCTGTCAGCATTGTCACAGCTCTATGACGTTAGCTATACTTTTATTTAAACATAATAACATTTCAACGTTGATAAGCAGGTATATTTTGAATTTATCTTGTGGCCCGTAGGCAGAATTACAGGCTATTTCACTCAGAAATGGACAGTGTAAAACTATAATCTACGATCGCGGCTTTTACTACTTGTAGCAGTAGAGCTCCTTGTGAAAGATTTCGTCTAGGGAAGTACTGCCATCTTACCTATTTTTGCTGCCAAGCAGTAACTGGCGCATTACTGAGTTCCGGTTTAGAAAGGTAAGGGTGCTGGTGAAATTACAGGCACATGGGACTTGTCAACTAATGTCTCAGGGTTGCGATTAAAGCTGAGTGGCACTGCAACTGTTATGGACAGATGTGTCGCTTACCATCAGGCCCACGATTTGTTAGTCCCGTCACTTGGTATTATATAAAAAAATAACTTCGCGTATACTTTACGGCCATTCTAACCAAGCAATGTGTCATGTCTGTGCTTGTCTATGGTTTTGTAAAGCATGATTCTTACGACGTTCCGAGTCGCGCAAAAAGGCGTGGCGAGAAGAATGCTCGGAGTCATCTTGGATCTGAAATAGGACCAATGTTAAAAATGTCATAGTAGTCGTGGCGAAGAAAAAGTGGGCATGGGCGGAGCACATTGCGAGAATGGACTATGAGACCTCGAGCGGATATCAGAGGGCGCCACAGATCACCGCAGCGTTGGATGGACGACATCCGATGACACGGAGGTCAGGACTGGACGAGTCGGGCACAAGAACGCCAAGAATTGATGAAGAAGGAAAAGGCCTAAATTTTTGTTTTATGATGTTTAGTGACGAGATGAACAAGTCGTGCACCTGGCTGTAAGCGTCACGACCCTTCATAACAATTTCAGTGCCCCAAAGAGTACTTCCACTGCGCCCGAACGCAGTAATGAGTAATGCTCGCATGAAAGGTGGACTGAACGATCTCTTTCAAAAGGAGCTCTACTGATAATTGGATTAGATTAGATCCAAGATTGAATCAAAAAAGGGCACTATGATAATAATGATTATGTTTCTAAACTAACCTAACGTTTGTATAAAAGAAACTTACATCCTCGCTTCCCAACTTGTAACTCTTAAAGTGTTACAAATGAATTCTATTCTACGTTCTGGAAGAAAAAAAAAGGAATAAAATACTGTAGCAACCTGTACGAGCTCAAGTGAATGAGATCTAAATTGAATCGCGAGTCGCGTCGTAAGGTGATATTGTGACTCTACCTGTGTGGAAACGAGATATGAACATCCTGTATGAAGTGTTATAAACTTTATTATTTGCTGTAGGAGCCTAGTGCACGCATGTACTATTTATTCCTATTGGTACCTTTAGAATAATAAAGTGATATCGTTCGTATAAGCAATAGAGCTCCTTGTTAAAGAGTTCGTCCAGGGAAGTACAGCCACTTCACCTATTTCTGAAGGGTGCTTGTAAAATTACAGGCGCATGGGACTTGTCAACTTATGTCCCAGAGTGACGGACACAAAGGTAAAGTTGTGTACTTTTGGACATACATATTTACTTTCTCGGGCTCGCGTAGTATTATACTGTTTCTTACGTTCAAATTTAAATTCAGTTTTCATAGTAGTTTACAATAGCGGCCAAATATTGTACTTTTGCTTTTATATGAAATATTTTACATTAGATAAATAGTCTATCGTAGTCTCACTTACATGTGTGATGTTTATTGTACAACTACATCAATTCTAAAATCTACGTTTATAATCTGTGCAGACATGATTGCAAAGTTACATTGATGAAATGGCTTTTAACATTGGACTATGACACTAGTGAAAATTTAATAAAAGTCACTAAATAAATGTAATTATTTTAAATGTTATAATATTATATTATTCAGAACTCGCACACACGCTTACATACACACACACTCACACACACACACGCACACACACACAAATACACACACAAATTTCACTCACGAAACATCTTCATATCTTTCCTTTTAGATTATATACTTACCTTTTTCAAAACTAAATAAATAAATTGTAACGGGGTGGGAGCCTGGAGATTTGAAACACAGGTCTAGTTACCTAGTACGAACTCCAGACTCTCGCTTAAGGTAGCTAACTTTAGTCATCATTAAGTCTTGTTTAACATATAATTATGATGTACAATCTTCCTTATGTGAGAGTGAATAAATAAATAAATAATATAAATAAAATTTTAGATTGAAAATACAATGGCAAAGGATAACAATGATGTGATCGTCACTAATGTAAACAATAGTAACTAATATACTCCCGGGCATATAATTCGAGCCACCTTGCATTTTTATCCTAATAGCATGTTATATAAAAGTTTAGATATATATAGCATCGAAGAAAAAGTTTTCTCCGATATTTTAAATTCAATTTTTCAGTAAGGACTTAAGGAAGTGACGTTTAGTATACCAGTTTCAAGTTGCATAATAACATTTTTGAGCACTGAAGCATTGTTTAAGCTAAGCATTTAATATTCAAAATGCAAGGTGACTCGGATCATGTGTCCGGGAGTATATAAACAAAATATAATAGCTACAAAAATATAAATAAATACAAAGTATTGTCGAGGTATAACGACATCAAATAAAATAAAATTACAATTTCATTAAAAGAAATTCCTCGACGCTGTAAAATTCAATCCAATAAAAGAAATTTCATTCGAGCATAAAATATTTCGTCGTTTGTTATAGTACTTTTTACATTTGCGGGTCGTAGAATCTAGGACTTATTTATATTGGGTGTAATAAGGTGATATTTGCAAATTGACTACTTTTCAGAAGACACGTTTCAAGATTCCACAATCGAAACTAGTCGATAACTTTTCCATGTTTAAATAGGAGAGAAATAAAATTTCATATGCTCACAATTTGTTTCATATAGTTCGTATTAGTTTCTAGGCTTTCACGTGAAGTGACGGGACAGACAAGTTGGGCGCGTCCACCAAGCGACACGCCTGTCCTTAACAATGCAGTGCTACCTCAAATAGATTTAAATCGTTAAGATCTTAAGGGTACTGCCACCGTGCCTGGCACTCTGATACATAAGTTGACAAGGTCCATGCGTCTGTAATTTCACTAGCACCCGTAGGCCCGGCGCCCACATTTGGGACGGGACGGTACGGGATTTTTAGGTGACAAATAAGATCATGACGTTATAGTTACGATTTCAGTGATAGTGATTGTAGTTGCAATATAAAGCTGCGGCATGCTTAGAGATGCCGAGCCGGCAGCCTTCGCAATGCCTGTGCCGCCTTGGGGAAGCTACGGCAGCCTTGGGAATGCTTCGGCGACCTTGGGGATGCTTCAGCAGCCTATGGGACGCTTCGGTAGCCTTGGGGATGCTTTAACAGCTTTCGGGATGCTTCGGAAGACCGAGTGCGACTATGCGGACGAGGGGACGCTCGCTCGGAAAGAGCGATCTGAAGAGAGATATTCCTAAGGCTGGATGCCGCCTCCTGCCAAGCCATCTTGTCCGTGTGTGCTCACATTACCTCTTGGCGGTAGAAATAGGTACTTGACGAACTCTTTCACAAGGAGCCTTCTGCCTACTATCTATATATACATACTTAACTCAAGAATATAATATGCGTTTCGATTATGTACCTTTAAATGTTATTCTCCTTGTAATTCACAAAACAAACATACAATGTATACAATAGCACCTACACTCATAAAGCGTAAAGTTCTCGAGTAACAATTAAAACACAAAGCTAGATTGTCTTACTAACAACACAATTAATGGATGCGGATTTCATAATAACAATTATAAAAACCCCGGTCGAATTACCGCTTCTCCTGGCTTTGGTGAATTTGCGTCAACTTTTAATGAACTTGGCTTAGCGGTAGAGTACAAATTCTAAGGAGAACAGGGATACGAAATTTCACAACTGTACATTTTTAGCAATATTTCCGAATATAAATATTGTGGTGAGATCTGCTATTTCGGTCTATAGTTGGCGGTAAGAACCGTGGCTCCGGTGTGGCAACAGACGCTGGTTCGATTCCAGTCAAAAACAACTTCTGTCGAAAAACTTGTCTATATTATTTCGGGTCTGGATGTTTGTGGTACTGTCGTTTCCGATTTCCAAGGCAAAGGTTTTTGCCATTAGTTGTAAAAAACACAACACGTGTTTTTTTTTTAATATGAACTATCCTAAACCCTTTCCTTAGAGGAAACTTGTGTACAATTTGTAACGGTGGTGATGATAAATAAATAACTTCAGCATCAAAGCATGGTAGCATATCGCATGCGATACGTGATAAACCTCCCCGTGATATATTCATTTCAGTCGATAAAGCTATGTTGCCATTATTACAATTTTATTTTTTTTAATGCAAATTCTGAATCGGTAAGGTATCGCGCTAGTGTCATTCGTTCTTTCGTCATTCGTTCATTGTTTATTTGAGAATGAAATGCGTATGCAGCTACTTTTATTGTTTAATCATCGCCGTAAAAAAATTAATCCTTTTCATTGCATCATTGTAAAACGATGAAACAAATAATGCCTGGGTTTTTATAGTTACAGTTTGTACATAAATTGAATTTTTAGTCTTAAATAATAAAATTAATGTTTCAAAATTTGCAAAAGCCATTCCGAAATGAAGTCGATCACGGCTTATTTACTAATTTTCTAAGAACCCGTTCTTCCTACCCTCTCGACATTTTCGCTAAAACATAATGTTATTAAGATAAACTTCACCCACTTTTCGTTAACCGATTTCAATAAGTCTTGGCAAATAAATATAATTCCGCAGATTTTTGAGGTCGCTTTTTTATAAAAAAAGTTATTATTGTATTGCGATTTTGTAGGAGTTTCCATAGAAAAATGACCTTCATATAATAATTCATTGTTTTATACAAACACTCCCAAGAGCGTTTATGTTTAGAAATTTAGTCTCGTGGAAAGGAAGGTTGATGGCACAATAGCGATATGTACATAATTTATATAACGAATGCGAATACAAACGTTGGTTGATTTTAATACATGACTGAAGTAACGATGGTATCCTCTAACTAAAAAAATAAAAGAAGTCCGTTATCTACCTAGAATGCTGCGAGAGGCCATTGAAATTAAAAAACATCCTATTTTTTTACGCACACATGTAAAATTAAAAATAAGCTATTTAGTTAATAACTTTTGTAACAATAATGAAAAAATAGGGTGGTTTGCATTAATATTAGACATAACTGGTTGATGACTATATTACCTCAGTCAACCGTGACCATGGGACCTGTACAGGGCCCGAAACGTCGGTTTGTTTGAAAAATAGTTTCATTTCCTAAAAAAATAAAACTTTTTTTACTTTAGCCTCGAATGCTCCAAGGTTATATATAGATCAATATTCCCGGGTGTTTTCCCATTTTGGGTATTCACGCGGGTAGAATCCCATCACGACATACAAATATTTCTCCCGGCCCGGGAATAAGCCCGTATATCAACAATTTTTTTAGTTTGAGCGAGTATTTCTTATTTAACAGTAAATATTTCAGACGTATGTCGGACGAATGACAGGAGTTGACCAAAGGATGGAAAAGAAAGGAGTAGACCTGTTTACTCTGAGCAATGTACTAAGTGAAAGCGGAGAATCTGTCCGTTTTGTGTTAGCAGAAACATTTGAAGTTGAAAACTTTGTTCAGAAAATATCTTGTTACTGTGTTTTCGAGATTACTTGAAGATTATCGTCTTAGCTAAATGGTTTATCTAACTTCGCAGTTTGTGAAAATCGTTGTACCTTTTGTTTGTTCATAACACATTTAAGTTGTGTAAATTATCACTAAAGCGCAGCACAAACGTGTGTTTTGTGCAACACAAGCAACCGGCAACTATAAGCGAATATTCTAATTTCATATACTTAATTAATATGAAATCCACGCAGTCGCCGGTTGCGGCATTCGAATATTGTCGCCGGTTGCGGCATTCGAATATTGTCGCCGGTTGCGGCAACATTTTTTTGTTTATTTACCACATTATTTAAGACGTATAAAATGTCTTAACCGCTCACGCGATGCGCTCCTCCTACCACAAAATGGCGGCTATTTGGTTTCGCAAATTAGAAAAGCAGTCAGTTTAAATACAAGTTTTTATAAATAAAAATTATTATTCTGCATTGCTAAATAAATACCCTCCGTACTACCAACAAAAACATCTCAAATAAAATGCAGTAATATACCGCAAATCCTGCACTTAAAAAGCACTAATGAAATTTTTGGTGTACTTGGATAAATATGATAATATTCCGTTTGAGTGGTTTTAACGTTTACCATGAAATTACTCCTTAAAGCATAGTTTATAAACATTTATATTCATGGTAAACTTAAAAAGCGCTACTTATGGTATGTTTTCAATAAATAAACACCGAAATCACCAGCCCAAACAATAACACACACGATTGTCGTGACGTATTTTTGAAGTTGTTTATTTTTTTAAATGTCAGACCCAGGCATTAAAAACTTTATGGTTTGCAAGAAATAGCAATTAATATTGATTCTTTTACCTGTTATAACTTCGATATCCGATAAATCGGTATAAAATCATCACCGGCACCTCTAGGTGTGGTATGCGTCTACGGCTGCATGTATCGCGTAAGCGGTTAAGGTGCCGCGTAAATGTGTATTTTGTGTTGGACACAAGCAAACGACAAATAGAAGCGAATATTCTATTTTCAAACAGTCGATATGAAATCGACACAGTTGCCGGTTACGACACTGCAACTGTTATGGATAGGCGTGTCGAAAGAAATTCGTAAGATGCCGCTGACTAGATCCGCAGTTTAGTTGGTAGCCACGTCAAGGCAACTGTCACTGGTCCGAGTTCAATCGGATCGAAGGAATTTTTCTTTGCATTTTTTGTGTTTAAGATAGGTACAGGGTCAAGAGTACGTCAAGTTTGACACATAAAATTTAAATCCAACTCCATGCTTACGATAAAATCGATCCAAAGTACAAATTGTTAAGCATGACGTAAGTAACGCAGTTACTATACTTACCTACATTACTTACATTACTTACATTACTTACATTACTCACATTACTCACACTTCTCACGTTACTTACATGACTTACATTACTTACATACTTTCAGTACTTACATTACTTACACTACTTGCATTATTTGCTTTACATTTTACATTTTTACTTGATACATATACTCGTATAGCTTCAGAGTGACGCATGTGTATTTGCGTGTGATACACGTTTGTGGCATGGCTTACTGGGTTGCGATCGCTCACCATATGGCAAATCAGCACTGCTTGACTTCTTATGGTCTACAGTATTTATGCTGAGTCAGGTCTATTTCGACACAAATTTTCTTAGTAAAATAGTATTTGTTTATTTTTCTCACAGTATCTATTTTATTCGAATGTGTATTACATTAATATTGTATGTTCTATGTAATTTTGTGTTATACTTTGTGAAGTAATTGTAAATATTATGTTTCTGTTTGTATTTGTGTCTATCTATCTTGTCATATGTTAATGTTTAGTTATGTTTAGCTATATCTAGGCGGGACGAGTAACAAATTGTTAATTTGCAAAGGTTTCATAATTAATCAGAGTATCAAATGGGTGTCGAGACTAATTTGGGACCCTTATTACTCGTCCTGTATTAAAATTTAATCACTACCGTGTAGCCTTGAGACACACTTAATACTACGGCTTAAACAGATACGTTGAAAAGATACTGTATACTTGACAATATATCACAAATACGACACATGAATACGTACATAAACAATGACATTTTTACATTGACTTACAATTATATGGACGTCGAAAAAAAGCCGCGCTAAAAAGTGTCCCAACTTATAGGGCGTTAAAATCGTATACAGAGCGTCATTCACGCTTTAGTCTTCGTTTGTTCGACTGACAGCGAAGCAAGCAAATTAGACAGTACTGCGATGACATTACAATTTAAATTCAATGTTTTAGCTTTTTCATATTTCTTTACATGTCACTACGTTTAAATAGGCTGACTTGGGACATTTTTTTCGTGGTTTTTGTATTAGACCCGTCGTCCATTTATTTGTAAGTCAATGCATTTTTATTGAAAAAAACCGACCTCAAAAGTTCGTGGAGTTACATCTATTTGCCAGGTTTTATTGGAATCGGTTACCAAAAAGTGCGCGAAACTGGATTCATCCCTTAGTTTGCCGCCCTTAGAAGTGGAATGTTTTCTTTAAATTTAAATGGGATCAATACTGAGGTACCCCTCTTTCCAAAAAAAGAACATATTGTAAAATCTTGGTTTACCATGTAGCTTGCAAATAAAGATGAATATGAATATGAATAAAAAAAGAGCAATTAGAGAATAAAACATTAAAATCGGTTCGCAAATGCCGAAGTGCACTTAACATACACGTTCTCATTGCTATGTTATTGCTATATAGCAATCTCTTTCAGGTAACTTCAAGTTATAGGCGAGAACTGACCATGCAAGATATTTTTATACCTTGGCTGGTGGTAAGCGATACGCCTCTCTACAGCAATTGCACTGATTTTAGAAATCTAACCGCTTCAAATTGTTATGGAAATTGGTTGACACTGAGACGTGTGTGATTTCGTGGGCGAGATTGAGACTCTCCATAGTTTCTCGGTTTTGGGTTTACGACATCCTCATCATGTGAAATAGTAACTTTTACAAGAATACCTATGCATGCTACTCGTACAATGTCCATCTGGTTATTAATTATTATTACCTTTTATTATCACTTTGTCTGATTTTAACTATATTTACAGATCGAGATCAAGTAAGTATTTGTCGTGTATCTACGTTGAGGATGTGTTCTGATGAAATCTGTTTCGTCTTCTTCTATGAACTTTCTGACAATTTGGCATTTATTTAAAATAGCAGCGTTTTGCATTGTAAAGGAATTCTTTAAAATCCAGTAACTTGTGGTTTTAGGATGGCTTGGGGATAACGCCTGTTGTGGAAGGACAATAGGGATAACATCCGTGGCGTAGCGTCGATTTCTGCCGCCCGAAGCCAACCTTAAACTTGCTGGCCCCTCTATTTTCACGATTACAAAAGTAGTTCGTTCGGGCAGGCTTGACTCGATTGTGTTTATTTGTTCACCTGCCGTCGCCGCCACATTTGTGTTGTTTAGGATATCGTTGTCTCAAATAGTGGCATTTGTTTTCCAAATTTAAGTAGAAAAGAAATAGTTTTGAGTATGTAGGTCCCGCCTGGGGCTAAGGTCTCCTTTGCTCACATTACGCCATTGACAACATATACTTTTCTTGTCGCCAAATTCTAGTTACTTCACAGTAGCGTTTGTAACGGAACGTGTACAAGATAGCGTCTCGGAAATTGAAAAGCTTTTGCTACTGAATGTTTTCGATCCAATTACGCGAATTACGAGGGAATATTTGGAACGTATAAAGCTCTAATTAATTTTCACGACTCACAGGATTTTGAAAACCAGCATTCAAAATTGGTATGCCGTGGAGATTTTTATTTAAATACTCATTTGTTATGCTATACTAATAAAAATAAATAATAACGCACACACTCAACATAGCCCCGTACTAGGGAAACCCTACGTAGCGGGTGCCATGGACGCACACATAGACAACCACAAATTACACCCAAACTCACGAGAGAAATAAATGTAGGCCATACAAATATTCTGGCCCGGGAATCGAACCTGGGACCTCTGCGTGGCAGTCCGGCATGGTAACCGTTCGGCCACAGAGGCAGTTAAATACTCAATGATAGATTTAAGCTGAGTTTTATTCATCTTAATATTACCGTGGGTAGGCACTAAATGGTTATCGCTAGTTACAGATTTCTTAGCACGTATATAGGCCTTCTTCGGGTAAGTGCCTGGACGTTATTGACTGTTTAGTACAAGTAGAGAGTGTTTTATATTGTTTGTACCTTTTTATATCATTGCATTATTTTTGTTACAGCTTTTCCCTTTCCTTTAATTTTCTACCTTTAATAAATTTATGTGGACCGAGCCCTTCTTTACTTTCGCTAAGTTAAACCATGATATCTATCATATTATTTGAATAAACTCAGCTGCGCAGTCTGGTTAGATTATCCTTTTAATATTCTGAAATAGGTGGCTAATTGAAGAATATTTCATAGTTGCGATGCTTCGCGGATGGGTTGATGGACACTGCTTCGACCAACACAGAGTAGCCATGCAGCTGTGATCTCAATTTAAACTGCAACTAATATAAACTGGATTCATCTCCTGATTGGTCACCTTTTTGCGCACTGCATCCTATTCGTATTCGTTCCTAATCCGCGATTATACAAATCTAGAAAACTCGGACCCACATCAGAAGTGGCTTGTGCACTAAGTCCAATTCGAATCCGAGAAAATTCGAATATCTCTTGTACACCTAGAGATAAAATGATCCCTGTGACATTTCGGACCGTCACTTCTCAGATTCGGAACTGGGGGTCTACTCTCGATCTTCGTCCTATATTCGTCCGAAACAATTACTACCAAATAAGCAATATTTGACCAAACGAAAAGACGCGTGATGCGAATGAAGCTTCATACTGGATACTTGTCTTTTAATTTCGGAAGTAGTATGCAAACGATCTTAGAGGTGGAATATTTTCTTTAAATTTGAATGGACTATGGTATCCCTATTCGAACAAAAACAATCATGGAAACCGGGTCACAAATGTTGGAGAAATTGTTTAATAGATACAGAAAAAACAGTCGATTTGAGAACCGCTACTTTTTTACATCGGTTAAAACTAAATTAAAATGAAATTTCGACTATGAACTAATCCTCAGTGCCTCTATCTCGGGATTAAAATTATTCATCTGTTAATATACACGTTGTGAAACGTTTATATTCCATTCCATTTTCTCATAATACGAGAGTAGTGAAAGGAAACTGTGAAACGGTCGCGTAGAATGTCTTCGTTCGGATTTACTAATTGTAGATACCAAATATTATTACCATAATTATTTATTGTTCGTATTGCATTTAGACTACATAATCGACAACTTGTGTTTTAATGTTATTATGTTTTGTTTATGTCTATCTACTTTTAACTCTTTACTATGCTATATTCATTGTCTTGTCCCGTATGTTTAAACCTGTGTCAGTATGGTATCACATGGTTTGTACTACTTGGTCTTTTTCTATTCTTGTCAATATCTGGGTAATGCTTTTTAGGTCTACGCGAAGGGTATTTAAAAACTATAAAAAGTGTAGTTTATGGTTTTTGAACTATCACATATTATGACATTTTTAAACAGGTTATAATATACATCGATGATTTTGATTTAAACTATAGTATCATAAATCATGACTGCAGAGGCTTGTTTTGGCCTTACAATGATAATATATTTAATATCTATATCAGACTATTGAGATCCTTTGTGAACCTAGGGTTTCCAAATAGAACAATTGCTTTTAATATTTACATTACAATCTAAAATAAACGATTAATGACACATTCCAAAAGCCACACATTAGGACTAAAGTAGAACATTTATATTTAATCTAACCATTTTATTACAATCGTTCAATTTGAAATTATACCGGTGCACCGTAGGGGATCCGAATATTTTTCTTCGCCAGAAACTAATCTACATTCTAAAGGAGGAATCTGAATGTTACGTGTTCGAAACTCGTTCAACGCAACGTTATATTTATCTTTGAACTACAGAATATATTTCGCTGTTTGAATATCTTACGAGAATATTGGAAACGATTTTCAAGGTACAACCGTTTAAATCATGTAGATTGAGGTCACTTTTATATCAATGTAATACGAGTACTTACATTATGGGTACCTAATATAATAAATAATAAATATAAGACAACATCACATAAGTTGTTCTGATTCCAAAGTAGGTAGCTAAAGCACTTGTATTTTGGAAATCAGAAACAACGACGGTACGACAAACACCCAGATCTGAGGCAAAGTAGATAAATTTGTTTCTACACTGGACGGCGACACCGTGAAAACCGGTGTGTAAGCCACTCGACCACGGAGACCGTCTATAATAATTATGTATACATCGACTTCTTAGGCTTTCGGGGTTATTATATAATCGAAATGAAACTATTTTGCTAAGTTTGGGGTTCCTATTCATGCCTCCTTTCTCTTTACATTTAACCTTTATTATTTTGTAAAGAGTCATGGTATGTTTGAAAAAATAAATATAACCGATTTGGGTCCAAAACATAGTTTAATTTCCTTTCATTGTGTACTCCGTATTGATGGATTTCTTTCATAGTCAGCCAATATCGAGCTTAAAATCTGAACTATTTCAACCAGACCAGTTCTTTGCTATATTTTAGCAAAATCATCATGAAACAAATGTGAGCCATAAAATCAAAATAAAGCACAAAGTATTGTTCAACAGGCCGGCAGTAATTGCGTTTAATAATTAACAGGGCCGAGTGAATCAAGCGATCACGTCGCGATTCGAGCTACAAATCACTACGAATTGCGTAGTATAAGTCAGAAGAGGAATAAACTCAAATAAAAGAATGTTTGATAAAATGGAAATGGAGAAGGAGAAAAGATACCTTCATGGCTGAACGGTTACCATGCCGGACTCCCACGCAGAGGTCTCAGGTTCGAGTCCCGCGCCGGGAGAAATATTTGTATACCCTACATTTATTTCTCTCGTGAGTTTGGGTGTAATTTGTGGTTGTCTATGTGTGTGTCCATGACACCCGCGACAGGCGATGTTATGTTGAGTGTGTGCGTTATTTATTATTTATTTATTTATTAATAGAATTTGATGATGATAACATCAAATTAATTTGAAAGCCAATGCAAAACAACCACGGGTAAAACATCAGAAATTAGAGTAGGTTATAACATATTTAAAACACAGCAATTTGTAGTAAGGTAAAGAATTTACAATAAGAATTAACCCAACATTCACATTTAGCTACTTTTCTAACGCACCTTTTTCTCTCCGTCCACTAACATCAGTATTTTCATACACACCCATTTCTATTTGGTGCTTTTTATTGTGATTTTGAATGATATTCCATTCTTAATTTAATGTAACTTTGCATCCTTTCGCTTCCTGTGCACGTGTCACTCTTGCCATCGTGTTATTCATTATTTATATTTCTGACTTTGTCTTTATAAGGACATTTTAAGAGGACTGTACTTCGCAATAACTGTCTGCTTAATTATGACCTGTTTTTTTCGCTCTGTCATGCAACTTGGAGACGTGCCAGTAACAGAATCCTTTGGCCATACATCAAGCACATTCAGACACATTGGTCCACTTAATGAATTGCAGGAAACTTGTACTGATGGTCCGGAAATTTGTTGCGATTAAAACATTGAACGATTTAATGCCCATGCGATTTGTTTTATGTAAATTTTGTTATGAAAATGTGAAACTGATTTGGTTTGGCGACAACTCATTTTGCGCAATTAATTTTGATACTGTTTGGTTTATTAATCTTTTTTAGTGTCATTTACTTTGTGCTTGTTGATTTTGTACTTATTTATAAATCTGTTTTTTAGAACCATTCATTATTAAACCACTTGAAACGTAAAAGGAAAAAAAATCCAAAGACAAAAGTCTATTATATAAATTTAAAGGCGTTGTTTGTAGTTTCTTGCACAATTGTGAAAGTACGCGTTCTTGAGTAAAATAGGTTTTAATATAATAAATAGTTCAATATAAGGTACTTCGCATTTCCATTATGTCGGACGGGACAATTTTCCTTCGAAATTCCGTTGTATAACAACGTACCGGCCCTTACACTGCTTAATTACGAAAGGGTGCTACTGGTTTCACTACTTGGACCTAGTCTCTTCATTACGGTCTTAGTGATCCAATTAGGCCTAATTTCGATCGTGGTCTCAGTATTTGATTTTACTATTAAATTTAAAAAGTAAATGTTTTAAATTTAATAGTAAAATTGTTCAACTTTGAACATCGTGTATTTAATAATAAAACGCAAGATCCTAACATACATTTAAACTGTCACAAAAAAAATGGCCTCATCATCAGGCAACAAGTGCAACATAGTAACATAATTAACTACTTAAAAAAAGATCTTCGTCGGCAACTAATACACACGACACTAAGAAAAATCTATCATAATGTTATTAGTCGTAAAAATTGTATAAATAGTAATGAGAATTGTAAATATACTCAATTATCCACTACCACCTGATTTTTACTCATGAAACTCATTGTCCTGCTTAGTACTACCCGGTACTCCTCTCAGCGTGCCCAAGACACCCTTAGCCATCAGTAGATCAGTCTTGTGAGTCTGCTTGGCCGGCAGTGAGAATTCTATAGAATATCGCACAACGTGTACTTCCTTACTTCCATCCAACCTTCCGTTTGTTACCTTAGGTCTCATGGTGATAAACGGAAGACTTTCATATCTTGCATATATATTTCTCGTTCTATTAGTCTGTTATCTGTAATCTCAAGGTTATTACTTTGAAGACTTTGATAACCTGTATTAAGAAAGTCAGTAGTCTGGTGTTATTTATTGATTCTACAAGCAACAATATTAAGGTAAAATAAAATTATACAAAATAAATTTACATGAACTCTTAGGCCATTTGAACCTTATCTCACTTAAAAAGCAATCAAATATTTTATTAAATGAATGTGGGTGTGAGGATGAACACCTGTCTAACAATAAGTACTTAGCTATAAACAGTTTTCCAGTACAGCAGTACCCCAACCGCTGCTCTTTGAACTATTTTTAAATTTATAAAATATAGGTCAAGTACCTCCCAAGATTGGGATATAGGTCAGTCGAATCACGATGCTTATTAAAATAAAATCAAAGTTATGTATACAATTGGCAACGGTTTGTAGCTGGCTTTACCAATGTAAGCTATTATATTATATGACTTCTAAATATTTAATGGAATGATTCTTGTTAGTAAGAAAAGTTATACTATAAGCGACTTGAACAGAATCTTATGCACGATGAGCAGTCTCTCGTAGCGAATGTGATAAATTTCATTTCCATTTAATACAAATGAAAATTCAATTGCTCTGTCACTGCCAGGAAGAAGCGCCGTGTCATCACCGTAAGAGACGAACAGAACAAGCAATAAGGACGGTTAACATATCGATACTTCAGGGTAAAAAGGACGTTAAAGCCAGACTATAAAGTTTGCGAAACTAGTGAAAGACAAGAATTTCTAAACGCCTATTGGTTCACATTATATTAATTTTGTAATCTATTTTTACATGAAAAAGGCAGTTTTTTCGAATAACAAAACTTTTAGGCCAATGGATAAAGTAAATTCTCGATAAAAAATAGCTTTTACCTTTCTTCTCCGACGTATCGATATATCTGAAACATAGCAGGCCCAGGATACACCCCTGCGGTACTCCGTAATCTTTAAATTCTTCCTGGCTTAATATTATGCAGGTACCGATTTCACTACATTGAATAGGATTTCACAGATAATTGGTAATTATATTAAGAAAATTCTACCGCTGACAGCTACAATTTGTTCACGAAACAGTGTCAAACGCCTAAGACAAAATTTAAAAAGTTGCGCAGGTATTTTTGCTTTTCGTCCATTTCTAACGTTATTTGACAAGAGCACTAACGTTAGTCTTAGTGGATATATCTCTTTCATAACCAAAGTGCTTATCAAAAATAACATTGTTAATATCCAGGAAGGAAACCATATTTAGGTTTTTTAGTCTTCTCCAGGACGTTATCTGAATCGAGTATTTAGTTTTGTGCACGGAGGACAGTCGTTTACAATGAACGCATGAGTAGCTTGGAGCAATCCGCGTATCTGTAAAACGATGTTCTAACACCTTATGCGTTACTCCGCTCCGGTGCCCCGCGCGGACGGTCCGCAGATAAATTCGCATTGCTCTGAAATCAGCCTTAATATGTGTTATTATTATCGCTGCTATATCTGGGTATACATAGCAATGTATACCTACAATCTATAAAGTTATTTCGCAAAGGGAAATTGATTCAAAGACTTTTGTATAGTTTCCTACTTCTATGATCTAAATAAACCAAGTCCATAGATTTCATTTTCACTCAAGTCCAAATCGTGGTACCTTAACTTAAAATCAGTAATGTAGAAACCTGTTGACAAATGGAAATCCAATTGCATCTGTGGCCGAATGGTTATCATACCGGTCTGATACGCAGAGGTCCCGGGTTCGATTCTCGGGCCGGGTCAAATGTTTGTATGGCCTACTTTAATTTCTCTCGTGAATTTGAGTGAAATTTGTGGTTGTCTATGTGTGTGTCCATGGCACCCACGATACAGAATTTCTCTAGTGCGGGGCTATGAGTGTGTGTACGTTAAAAATTTTTTTTCCAACTCACTTATTAAAAACGTTTAAAATTACAATGCTATTTGTTTTTTCAACTTAGAACAAGCCTTTAAAAACTCTTTGAAAATAATACAAAATAACAATTTTTAATTCTAAATATCGTTCATTCATTTTATACCTCGATAGTACTTTACACGAGTATTGTCATCGTACATTGTTATCCGAGCTGTTGGTTGTACTTTGTCCGTGAAATTCAAACTATTCGAACTAAAAATTTCAGTAAAGTAAATTTCAGTAACATAGAATCATATTTATACTATTTAGAACTCAATTCAAGTTTAAAGTTAAAGACTTTTATTATTATTATTTATAGACCATATAAACTTTCGTGACCATTGTTTGCCATAGACCAATTTTAATTTTTAAGAAATAAACCAATATTTCTTACCAAAATTCTACAATTTAAATCGTTCTTCTTTTATTATTGTTCCATCATATGACTATTAAATAAATAGAGTTTGGAATACTGACGCTAATAAATATTATTACTTTCAATTATCTTTGCTATAACAGTCATATTCGACCAAATACAAATACGAATACAAAGCATTATCGCATCCCTAGTTGTTACTTGTCCACGAATAACAGAATAGCAGGTATCTTGCTAACAAGCTGGACAACTCTGCAAATAGCACTTGTTAGAGCGACAACTGGTGTTCAAGTTATTTACGGTTTGTTGGTTGTAGTTTTAACAAGATATTCGAATATGAAGTATAAAACTTTCCGAATTATTGTAAATTGATGTAATGGGTATTATCAATTATGTATTACAAGATTGTGAACCGCTAATGTGCAGTGACCAGGATCACGGCAATAAAATAGGATACTTCAGTCCACATAAATACATTCAACAAGTAAAGTCAAAACAGGCACAAAGCTACAAAACACTCTCTACTTAAGTAGGTACTAAAAACGTGAGACAGACTTCCCCCGAAAGGGCCGAGTTATACAATATTACTAGATGAGATTGGTATTAAAATTGGCACATGATTTAGGTTGGGAAATGGTAAAAGTGTCAAAATTAGACGAGCAGCACTGCTTGCTACAGCGATTGGCCAGAGAGTGACGGAACGAAATAAAATGGTCAAGCAAAGGAATTAAAGAACGATTGAAAATTTGAAAACAAGTGGCCAGGGACCAGAGAAAAGGTCACATGGTCACATATTAATAGTATCCTAATAATTCATCCAAATATTTAAGAGTCGATACTAACCTCAGCTCATTCATTTTGCTTGGGTCGAGCGGCAAGAATACTGATTTTATTTCAGAATAATTTTTTTTATTTGTGACATTAAAGTCGTAAAAAAAACGTATGTCGTATTCTACACGTGCTCTATTTAGTTCAGTTGATATAAAAAAAAACTTTTAAAAAACTCTTTGGTATATGTAAAATACATATTGAATGCAGCGGTTTTGTTGTAAAATTTGAAAGTAAGTTTGTGTTTTTTTTCTATCGAGAAAATTTTTTAGAATCGTGTTTTCACATCATATAGTAATCAGTGTATATTTTCAATTTTACTATATATTTCTTTTAAAGTGATTGATGCCATGATTGAGCCATACTCTCAATTACAAGTCTACTACTGTTCCAACAGATGTCATTTCTACAAATCCTATAACATTTCGTATGAATATTTCTCGAAATGTTGACGATGACAAGAATTAAAAATATAATAAGGAACGTGGTTTTAGGCAAACAAAGGAAATTCTGGCTATTCTTTTTTACCAAAAAATAAATATAAAAAAAGAAATATTAGACTACATCACATACGTTGCTTAGATCCCAAAGTACCTAAGTAACTAAAGCACTTGTGTTATGGAAATTGGAAACAACGACGGTACCACAAATACCCAGATGTCAGAGATCGCGACACCACTGAATGATCGCGATACTCGTAATCGAATATCATATACGAGTATCTGATTAATTTGTGTTAGGGCTTTTGCGCACTGCATCTGATTCGTATTCTTTCCGAATCCGAGACTACACAAATCTACCAAACCACTTCGGATATTGCTTGTGCACTATATATATTTACAAAGAGCAAACCCTCGAGTTTCTTGCTCACTCTTCTTAGGAGGATCTGCCTTTCGAATGATCAGTAGAATTTAATCAGTATGACGATTTCAAGTGTAATTTGCTAACCAATGGAACAAACATTATTTGACTTGGACTTTGACTAAGTCCGATTCAATCCAAATGAAAGGAACTATAGTGCGATTCACGTAAGTTCAAGCTATCAAAATATCGTTGATTGAAGTTACGTAGTCGTTCGATCGAAGTCCTATCCAAAATTCACGTATCACTTGAACGAACGTTGATATAAACAGAATCGAAACCTAATGACTAATGAACGACATCTTGGATTGTGAAATTTGACATTTAGTCGTCGAAAGTCTATTGAAGGAACCATTGACTTACAAATAAATGGACGACGGGTTTAATACAAAAACCACGATAAAAATGTCCCAAGTCAACCTATTTAAACGTAGTGACATTTCAAGGAATATGAAAAAGCTAAAACATTGAATTTAAATTGTAAAGTCATCGCAGTACTGTCTAATTTTGCTTGCTACGCTGTCAGTCGAACAAACGAAGACTAAAGCGTGAATGACGCTCTGTATACGATTTTAACGCCCTATAAGTTCGGACACTTTTTAGCGCGGACCCGACGTCAATATAATTGTAAGTTAATGGAAAGAACTGTAAAAATTTTTTAGTTTTAGTTTAGAGTCGATGTAAGTTCGATTCATGTACCAGAATACGCATTAACGACATTTGGATCGAACGACTTTAAAATTGGACTGGTCGACGTTCACTGTCACACGTGAATATGAAAAAGCAGTTCAACGACAAAATTGCTACGATATCGTAACGGTTTGATTACGTGAATCACCCCCTGTGGGTCTAATGTCGTTCTTTGTCAATAAAGTTATACTCGACCAAACTAATAAAGCTTCATACTTGACATTGTCTTTTTGATTTGTATCACTTATTTGACAGTAATTGTTTCGGACGGATATTGGACGGAGCATGACACTTCTCATGACCCCGGTAGGCCCCTGATACGAATCGTATGAAGTGGACAAAAGCTCTTATTCAGACTGAATGAGTTTCTCAGTCACTTTACGTCTACGATATTACACACGCAAAGCGGCATGACTTTACTTTCGTCGGCTATTTAGTTTAATAACAACTAAAAATTCGGGGTATTTTTTTAGCAATGTGAATTAACGATGGATGAGGACATCTGTGGTATGAATATGTTTTAATAAATTATTGTCCACTGTACGTCTACAACGCGTACCAATCTACTCCAAATACATAATAAAAGATCCAAATGGTTCCCCGGAAGAACTGTCGTTTAATAGACAAAGTGGTATCTTTCAAGTTGTCCAAACATCTTATTAGGGATCGACAACTTACCATACTTTTTTTAATGCGTTACGAGTGGTATCACTCGGCTCGGGGGAGCAGCGGGCGCCTATGTGGAACTCCCAGGCCGTAGACATGTATACTCTCACACTCAGCGGTTAACTCCGCCGCCATACAGAGGCGCTTCTCAGCGGATGGTCGCATTGGGTAAGTCCAGGCTTTTGGTGGGTGCTTCGGGATAGACATGAGAGCACCCTCAAGATTACAGAAGGCCTTTACGACACTACGCTCTCGCAAAAGGTGACCATAGTCTCCCAGCATCCTTCGCCGACGAATATTGCGCCCACGATAGTTGGCAGCGAGAGAACCACACACTGTCCTTTTTTTTTTTTTTTTTTTTTTTGACGGGGGGGAAATCTTTATGGATACCCCTGAGCCCAGGGAGACTCAGGGGTTATGTGGGGACTCTCCCTCCACACTGGAAGGCCTACCCCACTAAAACCCCCCCGGGTTTCCCTCTCGCCGGTTGAGTCGGCGCCGTGGGATCAGTGAACATTCACCACGACGCCGCCCGGCCGCCCTAGCTTGCGCCAGGGCTCCCGCGCCAACGGAGGGACGAGTCGGTTGTCCTCCGACCCGCCCCCCAGACGAGTGAGGCCGTGCAATGTAGGCTCCGGAGTCCCTGTCCAGAGCCCGCTGGTCTCACTAGGGGATCAGGCGAGCAGCGAACTGTCTTCGCCTTCTCCCCGTACGTCTGCGCCGGAGCGGGTGCGCGTCCGCCGCGTCCTCGCGCACCCGCTCCGCGGCCTCCTTTTGCGACATAACCTCTGTGCAAAAGGAGGCCATCGCCTCCCAGGACTCCTCGCTATCGAGCATGGCGGCAACCACGCTCGGCAACGAGAGGTCCTGCCCTATAGTCCCCGTCAGAGTGCGGCGCTGCTCATCCCACCGGCTACACACCTCTAGGGTGTGCTGCGCGGTGTCATCCGCAGCGCCGCACTCGTGGCACGACGGGGACGGTTCCCTCCTCGCCACCTTGTGCAGGTAGTGACCGAAGCAACCGTGCCCGGTCAGCACCTGCACAAGGTGGTACGACAGTGGCCCGTGGGACCGGTTTACCCACTCTACGAGGACAGGGCGAATCGCCTCTATGGTACGAGCACCATAGGGGGGATCCGCCAAGCCCTCTTTCCACCGGTCCCGCATGCGCTGCGCCGCGAGGCGGCGCTCCCGCTCCACCTCTTGGGGAGCGGGTCGCTCGCCTCGGTCCCTCATTCCCCGCCGGTAGGTACGGACCTCCGCCAGGACCTCGGCTTCGAGGTCCCACGGCGGAGTACCGGCGAGGACGCATGCGGCAGCGCAGGCCACCGTCATGTACGCCCTGCACATTCGCAGGGCGACCACCCTCTGGGGCCTCCTCAGCAGCGACTTCGTCGCCGCTGATAAGGCCCCACTCCAAATGGGAGCCCCGTATAAGGCCATACTCCGGGTCACCCCGGCGTATAGCCTTCTGCATGGGGCTCCCGGCCTCCCGAGGTTGGGCAGGAGCCTGCCCAACGCCGATGCGGCGCCCACTATTCGGGGAGCAAGTTGCCGAAAATGCTCCCCGAAGTTCCATCGCCGGTCTAGGACAAGTCCCAGATATTTCATCTGGGACTTGACCGGGACCGATACTCCCGCGATGGAGATGTGGGCGCCTGCCGGCACCGCCCAATCTCTACCCCTCCCGCCGAAGACGGCCACATCCGTCTTCGGCACGGCGACCTCGAGCCCCAGCAGTTGTATTCGGCGGACCACCATGTCCGCCGCTACTGAGGCTCTTCGGGCCGCCTCCTGGAAGGTGGTCCCCCGGACGGCCACCAGCGTGTCATCGGCGTACGCGATGACCGCCGTCCGGGGGAGCAGCGCGCCCCTCAGCACCCAATCGTACCCCAGGTTCCACAGTAGTGGTCCTAATACGGACCCCTGGGGTACTCCGCACCTCATTGGGCGCTCGGCGCGCCTCCCTTCCCTCGTCTGGTAGAGCACCACCCTGTCCTCCAGGTAGTGCTCCACCAGACGGCTGAGGTACACCACTTACTGTCCTGCCTTGTACGTCGCCAAACACCATCAGTAGATTAATCGTGTTATGCAAAAGGCAGCCATATATTTTTATTTATTAAAATACATTTCATTTAAATGTCATAGCTTACGTTACGTAAATCATATGGACGTATCTGGGCCTACATTATTGCATCCATAAAAATATCAGCAACACTTTTTCAATTTCTATTTCCAAATAAAAATTCATATTTCGGTTAAAGTATTGCACTGTAAATGAATTGCGTTCCATTTTATTTATACATTTTTTATCGCATCTACGTTTTAAAACTGAATGTTTTATTCCAGCAAAATGTTTTTAATACGGACAAATGTTCTAGCACGTTTTTTTTTACCAGGCCAAAGCAAAGCCAAATGGAAGGATGTTCATCTATCCTGTGTTTTCAATGAATGTAGCATCATTAGATAGGCCTCGATAGTAATGTTATATTTTTGGAAATCTAAAGAGTAATTAATTATTGAACATATTATAACGACAGGTAAGATATAAAAATACAATAAGAGCTTCTATTAGAAACTAAAACTAGTGTTAAATCATATGAATAAAATTGGGTACCCGCGGCAAGGTGCACAAGATGATGGCAGCGTTCTCCCATTGTATAACTATGCTATACGTTGAGCAAGGTGCCTTTGGGTCCTTAGGCAGTCGATTTATATTTTTTATAAAATTTTATAAAGATGAAGGTCACCGGGATCCCACAGGCCAAGGGTTTCGACTCCAAAGGGTTCTTACAGGTAGTCGGGCTGAGGTAAAAAAAAAATATTGTTTGATGGTAGTTAATGTTGACTATTATAGTTTCAAGCGATATTTTTTCGATTTTGTTTCTTTTTATATAGGTTTTTAATCATTCCACTGTTGAACTTGTTTTTTCACTAAAGTCAGATGCACGCGAGGTCACAACCGCCTGATGTTTGTCTAAACATAATTAAAAAAGATTTATGGAGCAGATCCTCCTGAGGCATTTGAATTGTGACCTTATAGAAGGTTTTTTAATGTTAAACAATACTTTTAAACGGTTCCTGTTTTTACAGATTTTCTCGTACGGCTGTTGACCACTGACAGACACTCACGAACATGGCCCTTTCATATTAATAATTAACCAATTACAGAAAAACAACTATTTGCCCCGCACTGGTTCCGGATGTTTTTCTATTTTTTTTTTTTATTTAAGTGCCGCTACGGACGCATCCGTATTACCACAGACGAGCCCCTCCTTTTGGTGCGCAGGTGCGAGATCGTGTAAGGTGATCGGCAAAATCATGGACTGTGGAAAGCCGCTTCAATAAAATATAGTACCAGTACTGGGAGCAGTTCTGTATTGGTGTTTAGGAGAGTTCTGTATTGGTGTTTAGCAGCTTTTGCATCAGATTATGATGCCATAGAGAACCACTAGCCCAAAACCGACTGTGTGTGCATGTACAGATCGATGACTCTACTTTGTACGTTGGTACATTTTTGAATGCTTTAGTAGCGACACTCAGCTAATGAAGAAAACCCGGAATATCAAAAGAAAGGGTTGCAATTCTTGGAAAACATGTGACGTCTCCAAACCCTTTAATAGAAGAATAGTTCCTTGTGAAAGAGTTCGTCCAGGGAAGTACTGCCGCAAAGCAGTAAAGTGATGCATTACTACGTTCAGGTTTTGAAGGTAAGCGTGCTGGTGACATAATAGGCACATAAGACATATCAACTTAGGTCTCAGGGTGACAAGCGCAGTGGCAATGTCCCTCTGATCTTTGCGATTTAACTTCTATGAACTTGTATCTTTTATTTAATGTCCCACGCGACCACGCCAATTGCATGGTCTCAAACTCTGGGCCACTTCTCATCAACACCCAACCCAGAACCAATTTAGTAATGTTCATTTCCAAAATTGATTCTACCGAGAATCGAACCCGGAGTCTCCGCATCTAGCGCTCACAATATAAACCGTTAGGCCACCAAGGACTTCAAAATCTCTTTGAAAGATCTAACAAATTGTAGAATAAAAATTGTACGCCGTATAGAAAACATATTACGTTGTTAAAACGTAAAACGTGAATTCGACGCACGTGTATTGATTTTATTACTCGCGCAGTTAAATGGAAAACAATTTTCTCACAAACAACGCAACAAAATTCACAAAAGGCCACGTGAACAAAAACCTTAGCTTTATTTAAAAAAAAAAAAGGTATTTGGTAAAAGGTATACATAAGTATTTTGAGGTAGCCCTCTACTTATATTATACCTTATTGATGATGTCCTTAGAAAGACTTTTTTTGTGTTTAGGAAGTGACAGGAAGAACAAGTCGTGCGTCTTGTGGCATGCGACGCGCCTATCCATAACAACTGCAGTGCCGCTTAAAGTTTAAAATCGTAAAGACGTGATGAGTACTGTCACTGCATTCATCACTCTGAGACACACTTTTTTTTATAATATCAAGTGACGGGACGAACAAGTCGTACGCCTGACGGTAAGCTACACGCCTGTACAACAGTTGTAGTGCCACTCAGAGCTTTAAATCGCAAAGATTTGAGAGGTATTACCAATGTGCCCGTCAACCTGAGACGTAACTTGACAACTCTCATAGACACATAGAATTAATAAATTCCGTGTACCTGGAGATACTCGCACCTATAAGGTTTTTTTTTTAAGCTACTAGGGAAATCCTGTATCGCGGGTGCCATGGACACACACAAAGATAACCACAAATTGCACCCAAATTGACATACATGTAGGCGATACAAATATTTCTCCCGGCCCGGGAGTCGAATCTGGAACCTCTGCGTTTCAGTCCGGTATGGTAAGGCCACAGAGGCAGTTAACCCATAAGAAGCTTAGTAACGGGCCTGAGAGCTCCCAAGTGGACGTTATTTCGGCTCAGGTTGTGTACTCCCATTCTCCGTCCGACATTCGATCGAAACAATTACTGTCAAATGCTCGGATCAAGACGCTTGGTGCAAATGAATCTTTATATTTGACAATGTGTTTGGATTTGGTCGAGTATTACCATTGACTTACAATTATATGGACGTCGTGTCCGCGCTAAAAAGTGTCCGAACTTATAGGGCGTTAAAATCGTATACAGAGCGTCATTCACGCTTTAGTCTTCGTTTGTTCGACTGACAGCGAAGCAAGCAAAATTAGACAGTACTGCGATGACATTACAATTGAAATTCAACGTTTTAGCTTTTTCATATTCCTTTACATGTCACTACGTTTAAATAGGTTGACTTGGGACATTTTTTTCGTGGTTTGTGTATTAGACCCGTCGTCCATTTATTTGTAAGTCAATGAGTATTGCTTATAGTATTACTTACCGTGAACTTAGGTCAAAATGGATTACTATTGAAACCTTATTTCAATCGCTCGGAGTATTTCAAAGACACCTGTACCATTGCCGTTGCACAACTATGGAACACCCGTCTGAAATCCGACATTTTAAGTCTCTTCATATTTTTAACCGGCTTCAAAAAAAGGAGGAGGTTCTCAATTCGACTGCATGTTTTTTTTTGTATGTATGTTATACGATAACTACGGTATTTGTGAACAGATTTTCATGATTCTTTTTTTTTTGTTGGAAAGGGGGTACCTCCATAGTGGTACCATTTAATTTTGAAGAAAATCATCCACCTCCAAGAGTGGCTGTTCAGGCATGAAGATTCATTTTTATAAATAGCTCTTACATTTTTTTATAAGGAGCAATTAGTTTAATGGTTGATTTTGCTATTCTCCAATTCAAGGCGTTTTTCTCTCTCAATATACTTTGAGTAGTGAGAACCGATTTTTATTATCTCCTGTGTCAAGTTCCGTACAGTGGCGAACTAGGGGATGAATCCGAGTTTGCGCACTTTCCGGTAACCGATTTCAACAAAACTTGGCAAGTAGATGTAATTCCACATATTTTTGAGGTCGGTTTTTTTAGTACTCTGTACTGAGATTATTTAGATATATTTATATAATATATTATACGTAGGTATACTATATCGTTATTTATTTTTTGATAAAATATAACGTTAATTTTTGTGTGTGCTATACAATTCAAATTTTACTATTGGCACACTACGTATCCCGCTCTGTATAGCTTTCCTATATCTCAAAGGATGTCTGGAAGAGATCGCTCTTGGCGATAAGGCCGCCGTTGTTCAAATTAGTTTTAAGCTTTTTATGTACTGTTTTTGCTCCTGTGTGTGAGCAATAAAGTGTATATCTATCTACCTATCTATCTATCTATCTATCTAGCTACTTATGTCGATTAATTGTTTCGGACAGAGAACGAGAGTGGACCCCCAGCTCACTACAGGCGGCTACAAAAGTAGGTATAAAGGGTTGGTTATTCGTTGTAGGGTGTCGTTGTACAGCGATCTGATTGGCCATTATAAAGCAATCGCCATCTAGCGTATTTTGAATGAACTATATGAGTAATCGTAATTGATTAAAGCCCTGCATTGGATAAAACATTTATTATTATTATCTTTTCAAAAGTAGCGCTCCTTGCGAAAGAGTCCAGGGAAATACTGCCACCTTACCTATTTCTACCGCCAAGCAGTAATGTTAGCATTAATGTGTCCCGGTTTTGAAGGGTGCTCGTGAGATCCCTGGCACGTGGGACTTGTCAACATATGTATCAGGGTGTCAGGCGTAGTGGCAATGCCCCTCAGATCTTTGCGATTTAAAGCTCTGAGTGGCACTGTAACTGTTATGGACAGGCGTGTACCTTACCATCAGGCGCACGACTTGTTCGTCCCGTCACTTGATATTATAAAAAATAAAAAGTAATGAATACGATTAAATCGATTACTATGTCTCCTTTTTGACCGGAAAAACAGTTCTTTTATTCGAATACCGAAAGAAAACATTTTGTAAACTTATTTAAATTGTAACTATAAATATTAAATAGAAGTTTTTTACTAAAGTGTCTTTATTTGTTATTTATATTAACATCACATTAATGAGAATTAATTGTACTCAGTATTCATATGGCATAAATGCAGGCAATGATTATAATAGCTCAATAGGTACACAAAATAACTAATTTCAATTATTTAGAACAATTACTAATGCTCTACGAGCATTAGCTTGTGACAAATGAGGAAAAGTCACGACAAGGAAAAAGAACGCAAAAACTCATTTTGCTACGGCTTTTAGATTACGTGCTACGTGCTAGTCTACGTATAGTAGTAGTCTACGTATGTGCTACGAGTCCACAGTGCTACGTGTCTACGGTCTGTCATTTCGGTGTGACCTCGTTTCCTTAGCGAATCGTCAAATATGTGATGATTTGAACAAGAGAGAATTGTGTTTTATGGGTAACGTAATTTTATAATTTTTCCATTACAATTCATTTGCAATGTTTTTAGTTTTTGTGTAATACTATAAATTAATCAAGCACCGGTCGTTACTTCAATTTAACGACGTCCGTGGTCGAGTGGCTTGCTCTCTGGTTTTTATGGTATCGCTATCTCTGAGGTCCCAGATTCGATCTCCGGTTAGGTTAATGTAGAAAATTAACTATTCTATTTTGTCTTGGGTCTGGCTGTTTGTGGTAACGCCGTTATTTCCGATTTCCATGACTTACTTTGGGATCGGGGCAACGTATATGGATGTTGTCTAATAAAATAAGGCATGATAGCTTAAAGGAAAAATCGTGGCTTCTCAACTAGAGATCTACGGTTCAAATCCCTGTCTTAGTACGTACCTTATGACTTCAATTACTGCGTTACGTATATCTGAGAATGTTAATAACAAAATATCATGAATCAACCGAATAATTACATACAATATATTGAATAATAAACAATACATATTATTAATAAAACAAACGTATCCAGTGGGTCTATAATTCAGTTGTACAGAGGACTGTGGATCTTTCGCTTTTATTCTGCCATATGACGTAACGGTTAGTACCACATCAAAAATAGTGGTATTATTAAAGAAACATCGGCCGGAAATCGAATGAATGGAGCTCTATATACTTTAATAGGTAGCCGAAATGTCTCAAGACTGACGCGACTGGCTGTTCATCGAGGCGTTCTGGTCCTAAGCCTAACGTATCGTACTGAGTGTTGGGTGTAGCAGAAAAAAACATGAAAGTAGGGTTAATGCTGTAGAAATGAGAGCTTTACAGAATATGTGTCGTATTAGTTTTAAAGACAGAATGCCCAACAGTGTAGTAAGAGAGCGTTCTGGTATGAAACATGATGTAGCGACCAGGAGAGAGAGAGGGTTGCTTCGATGATTTGGTAATGTAGAATGAATGAATGTTGGTAGGTTGACGGCACAAATTTATAGAGCGAATGTGGATGGAGGTGTGGGGAGAGGTAGACGTAGGCGTATATTATCTCAATCAGATTGGGGATCACCTCAAAAAGAGCCGAGTTGAAAGTATCAAGAATAAACGGACACGTATGGCGAGATTGATGGGAGTAGAGGAGGCGAAGGAGGTTTGTCAGGAACGTAGCCGGTGGAGGTCAACAGTCTCTGCCCACCTCAGTAGGAGACGGGCGTGATAATATGTATTTAGTAAAAGTAGCCTCTGTGGGAGATAGGCGTGATGATATGTATTTAGTAAGCGAAGTCTCAGTGGGAGACAGGCCTGATGATATGTATTTAGTCATCGAAGCCTCAGTGGGAGATAGGCCTGATGATATGTATGTAGTAAACGAAGCCTCAGTGGGAGATAGGCGTGATGATATATATTTAGTAAACGAAGCCTCAGTGGGAGATAGGCGTGATGATATGTATTTAGTAAACGAAGCCTCAGTGGGAAATAGGCGTGATGATATGTATGTAGTAAACGAAGCCTCAGTGGGAGATAGACGTGATGATATATATTTAGTAAACGAAGCCTCAGTGGGGGATAGGCGTGATGATATGTATTTAGTAAACGAAGCCTCAGTGGGAAATAGGCGTGATGATATGTATTTAGTCAACGAAGCCTCAGTGGGACACAGGCATGATGATATGTGTTTAGTAAACGAAGCCTTAGCGGGAGATAGGCGTAATGATATGTATTTAGTAAACGAAGCCGTTGTAGCCTAAAGGTTTGACCTACATACTCTCGCTGAGGGCGTGGGTTCGAAAATGGGACTACATATTTTAGTTTTTTAGTTTTTCCAAAATTAATTTGAATTATGAACTTTTCGGTGAAGGAAAATGTCATGAGGAAACTGCACACATCTGAAAAAAAACACTCAGAGCTTTAAATCGCAAAGATCTGAGGGGCACTGCCACAGCGCCCGTCATTCTGAGAGATCAGTTAACAAGACCCACGTGCCTATAATTTCACCACATACAAACTTAAGCCTATGACGCTTTTTCCCCTCCCAGTCGAATCGTAAAAACACATTGCGGTGTTTTTAACAAATATTTGCATCGAATCAATGAGTCTGCTTAATCTCGTTAATCGATAAAGGTTTTATTTGTTTCCAGTAAAACGTTTTTGCGTACGTGTTTACTTTTCATTGTTGGGTTTTGAACTTCACTTTCACGGTTTTGTATTGTTTAAAAAATGTGGCAAATTTTTCTAATATCTGAAAATAATACTTAGGCCTGTGGACAACGAATCTATTATCCCTTACGACTTCATTCATCTCATAGAGATTGTAAGATAGATATAGTATAAACTGGCGTATAGCTTACCATCAGGCGCACCACTTGTTCTTCCCGTCAGTTGATATTATAACAAAAAAAAAAACTGCACACACCATTGACTTACAATTATATGGACGTCGGGTCCGCGCTAAAAAGTGTC
>NW_020653945.1:24086357-24103975 GCF_003589595.1 Hyposmocoma kahamanoa
TGTTCAACCTCATCCCCCCTTCCCCGTTCCTGCTCAGAAGCACGCGTGCTGGCCTTGGTAGTCACCGTTTCACTACCTGCCGCATTCCATCGCGTACTAAAAGGTTTGGTGGCTCCTTTCTCTGCCGCACGGTTGACAAATGGAACTCCCTTCCGACGCATGTCTTCCCTCCCTCTTATGATATGGGGTCCTTCAAACGAGGCGTGAAGAGGCATATTGTAGGCAGGCAGGGTGGAGGTGGCTAGTGCAGTGAGGGTTTCATCGCTGCACTAGGTTCCTTCGCGTTTGGATACCACTTTCCACTTAACATCAGGTGGAGTGGAGTCATTTGCCTGTCAAGTATAAAAAAAAAAAAATAGAAGTGTACATATTAATTTTTCAAATTAACCACAATGGATGAAAATCGAACAGAAGAATGTATAGAGAATGTAAAACAACACCAACAACATGATTCTACTCATTCTAATTTAAGTTTCGAATTTTTTGTCGTCATATTGCCGAACCTTATAGTATTCATTTTGATTACATTGAGAAAATAAAGGTAACGACCGGATTCTAATACGTTCTGCTTCATTCTTTTTATCTTGTTTTTTAACAAAATAAGTAAAAGTAATGTTTCTTCGTCAGAATCCATCGCGTAACTGAGTCGAAAGATAAAACATCACTAAAAATGTGATCGCATTTCAGCAGCGCGGTCGCCGCGCGACTGGAACGCGCCCTAACATTACAAAATTTAACTTGGTATAACATTGTAATTTTTAAGTTTTTTATTTGAGTATCACGATGCTTCATCATGACATTCAATTATTTTTGTGAAATTACTCCACTACTATAATTATTATTAGAAAGATCGAAAACAAAGAAAACATTCCTTCGACCCGGCTGAATTCGCGTTTAGCGTTGTCCAGCAAACTGTGCTAGATGCTATGCCAATTAAGCTATGGCACGAACCAACGGACTCTAGGAGTTTTATGTGATTGATCTTTGTTTTTGGTTTTGAACGACGTTTTTCCCGTAGCGCCATCTATGAGTAATCTATTTCTCCACTCAGCCAACTACCTTTACAGCTTGGTAGCTGGCGACAGACTAGAGATGTCGCTATGGTATAACTTTTTTTTATAATTATTAATACAAAGATCGATCACTCAGAAAAATTCCTTTGATCCGGCCGGATTCGAACCGACGTCTTCTAGCAAAGTCTAATCTGTAAAGTGTGACTGTCACTATCTAACTGGGTGACGATATAATTAGATTTTTCGTAGATGGCGTTACGGCTAAAAAGTCGTTGAAAAACCAAATACAAAGACAACAAGCACATAGAAAAATTCGTGAGTCCCGCTGGTTTGTTCTGTGGCTTAGTTGGTATAGCGTCTGCCACGGTATGCTAGAAGACGTCGGTTCGAATTCGGCCGGATCGAAGGAATCTTTTCTGAGTGTTTGATCTTTGTATTTGTATTAACAATCTTTGTATTAACAAACTTGTAGAGTATTTCACAAAAAACAATTGAATATCAATTCAATACAAATTTAAAATGTTCTTTTTATTTACTATAAACATCACATCTAAAGAAACCGTGATTTAGGTACACATGACTGCGATAAATTACTTCGACGTATATTTATGCACTGCTATCCTCATGTAACATGTAATTGGAGTCAATGTATTTGATAAGGGCGGTCCAGGCTGTTGGCAACATCAGCCACGAACCTATTAGCACTGCCTTGTACATGCGGAATCACGGAGGCAGACGGCTCTCTCACGAATAATAGCGCGAACATGCATGTGTGCCACCGCAAACATGCTCGGATGCACTCCAATGTCGCGGCAGCCATTACCATTCTGAAACCGTTGTTATATTGGATCCTCAAGGTATTCAGCGAATACAATGAAAAAACACAATACAGATCATTGACTTACAATTATATGGACGTCGGGTCCGCGCTAAAAAGTGTCCGAACTTATAGGGCGTTAAAATCGTATACAGAGCGTCATTCACGCTTTAGTCTTCGTTTGTTCGACTGACAGCGAAGCAAGCAAAATTAGACAGTACTGCGATGACATTACAATTGAAATTCAACGTTTTAGCTTTTTCATATTCCTTTACATGTTTAAATAGGTTGACTTGGGACATTTTTTTCGTGGTTTTTCTATTGGACCCGTCGTCTATTTATTTGTAAGTCAATGATACAGATTAACAATTGAACGAACATGTAAATAGAGTCTATTTTGTATGACAAAAATAAAATAAATCCGAAATACTGGATGGATTCTTTCATTGCTAAAGGCATAAATAAAGCTAACCTAGCTATCAGTTGTGTTATACTCACACAAAATAAAATTATAAATACGACAAAAATATTATTTATTAGTAAGTGAGGAGAGGACGATTGTTATATAGGACGCCTCGTTGTCAGGAATTCGCATTGTCATAGGGTCCAGAATGGCGGAAATCTTGAAATAAAGTCTCACACTATGGTTACAGACGTTAGGATGGTTAAAGGTTACAGATTAATAGCACAGAAGCTGATTTACTTCATTTAATTATCAATTACACAGTAGCTCTTAGGATCACGAGGATCGAAAGGGATTAAAAATGTGAAACACGATGAGTTCAATACTGGGCTGGCGCACCACCGATTGGTTCGGTCTCAACCTCAAGTACGGCCGCTCTCTCTCCCGTTTCTCCCACATAAGCGCACTCGATTGACTAACCCAACTGCCACCGGTTAGACTCATCCTACCAACATCACAAGTGACAACTGTCACATCCGGCGGCGCTAGCTCTGTATTGACCACACCCAAGCGTACTGTTTGATGAGTCACTAGACTAAATGATAGGTGGCATTGTAATTAATTAATAGGCAATCCTAGTTCAATGATGCGTGTGAGTGGCTGTGATATATATTATATTCTACATTTAGACATTGGTGTTCTGCAGGAAGTCATTTTCGGGCTACAAGTGTTTAAATTGCATAAAATTTAAAAAACCTTTTTATTTGGAACTAATACAAAATGTACGTGATTTATCAGTGTGATAATAAGTACAGTAGTCAACAAGGTTTTGTCACAGCTAATAAATGCTCGAATATCTAGAATGGAGAATGGGACGTTACACGAATCTCCTCTTATTCGTAATTAAATAGAAAACGGTACAAGAAAAAATAAAATATAATTGAAAGTCTGTCCAGTACGCTAATATATCGCTGAAATGTCTGATATAGTACCTGTGGCATTTAAAAATAATAACTGACAAATAAAAACAAAAGAAAGCCGAACAAAAGCGCATCATAGAACTTATTCGTCAGTTGGAAATGCATGGGAACACTTTAAAACATTCGCGTATGTTCTAGAGAATACTTGTCTGACACGTCTCACCAACTTTTCATACAAAACTCTTTGTTTGAATGCAAAACTTCGCTCCAAAAACTATTGTACAAATGGCGAAAATATTAAGTTTACATGCAACTGCAAACTCACACAAAAAAACACAAACTTCGACATTCTGCAATATGAACAACAAAAAACAATTCATTACTTCTGTATTTGTGAGGACCAGTACTCAGCGACTGACGCAGAATTATCAGTGGCGTTGTGCAGGTCCTCAGGTGTGCAAGTGTAGGGGCGCGCAGGACAAGACAAAAGATGTGCCATGGTCTGAGGAGAGACACCACAAATATACGCGCTGTCAGAGCTATGCACGCTCTCCTTGCTTCGGCTGAGTTAGGTCGGCAGTCTATTTAAAGAGTTCCAAGTGTGACGAGATAGATTACTAATTTATAGCTAATTTGGCCCGTATAGGATGTAAAGGTCCAAACAAAATATGTCAATGCCGGGGAATACCGCAGCTCCCATTTAAAAATTGTAAAGTAATCTTTTACGCCATGGGAGAGGCGAGAGTTTAAAATAAATATCCAAAATAATAATAACCATATTAATATTTTAGTTCACAAATAACAACTTATAAATCAGTGTGGCAATGTGTGTGTAGCGTGCATAAGCATTCTGGTCACTTATTTTTCTTGCTTCGTGTCCAAGAATTTTGCATTTTGTTACTAGGCTCGGTCTGAGTCTTGGTAAAAGTTTGAAAGTTTGTTTTTAACATTTCGGTAGGAGCGCATTTTGAGAAAATGTATTTGAATACTCGTTTCTTTTATTTATAAGTTTTTAAAAGGATTCTTTCTGTATGTGTAAGAATTCTGGAAAAATGTTTGTAAAGACAATACAAAAAGTAGTAAAATTGTTCGTTGGTTGGGACAACCTAGAATAGAATAGAATAGAATAGAATACGTTTATTTGCCTAAGGCATCTAATTAAATAAATAACGCACACATTAAACATTACTAGGGAAACCCTGTGTCGCGGGTGTCATGGACACACACATAGACAACCACAAATTACACCCAAACTCACGAGAGAAATAAATGTAAGCCATACAAACATTTCTCCCGGCCCGGGAATCGAACCTGGGACCTCTGGATGGCAGTCCGGCATGGTAACCGTGCGGCCACGGAGGCAGTTAAATTTTGATAAAATTTGATATAATTTTGTTAAAATTTATCTTAGGTTGTAATCTTTCTTCAATAGTTCAATTTTCTTTTCGCAAAAAATCATTACATCTTTAAGGCGACCATTTTGAAACCCGAACACGAGAAGACATGTCGCTTTGATGTTTTTTTTTTATGGGGTCTCTTTATGTCGGAATAGTGTGTTTTGGCATCGTTGCTTTGCGGTTATGTGAAGTTTACAACATTAAGTAGAGAATCTCGTAAGTTACAGATGTAGATTGTTGTTTAAGATTGAAATTCTTTTAACTGCTGTTTACGGGAAATAACTTTTGTGCTGAGGAAGTAAATGTATTAAAAGAACAATTTTAGAAACAAAAAAGGACAACATTTAGACTTAACTGATGTGATCAAGTGAAATGAGAATCCCGTCTCCGGTACTTATATGCGAATTACTCTAGTAATGGACGATTCAACTTTGCAAAGCTAGATTTGCAATTCCTGATAAATATCTAAACAGGTCGTGTAATCTATTTAACCACTATTTGTAGTTTCAATATTATAATCAAGAATATAGCTAAAGCTGTGACATCAAACACGTGAGCAACATGCAATAGGTACTGACATTGTATTTATTATGCAGTGGGGATTTGTGGAAAAAAGAATTCCTTTAATCCAGGGGGAAAATCAAGCAAATTGTTTGATTATTCATTCAAGATTATTTCAACATTTAACTCAACGATTTAATGAAAGCACATTTTTGTGTCGTGATAATATGACGATTTTGGCGTCGAAAATCCGTTTGTGTTATTGTCTTATCACAGATTTGGCACATACAAGAATAATATGTACCCTTGGTATAATAAAGCCACATGTTTGCATCCGTCAAAAGTTCTTTTATCCCATGAAAACCATAAAAATAATACGCACTACATGAAACATTATGTACGGACAACGGTACATCAGACTACACATTTTTGTTCGAAAATCGCCTCCAGTGCAACGGAACAAGATACGTCAGTATGTAGCTTGATGTGCTGGCGTGTGTACATGTGAAATTTGTTCTCGACATGATCTTTGTTCTCACTGTATTCATTTGGATGGAAGAGATCTTGGTTACGGATAAGTCGACCTTAGCTAACCTTTCGTGTAATTATTATTTTTTGTATTTGTTAGGTGCAATGAAGAATACTTACATAATTTAAACAAAAAAAAGTTATCGACTAAATTGCACTTGTAGAATCTTTAATCCACTCTCTTTACAAATTATCGTTTAGCAGAGGTGGCTTTATTATATCAAGGGTGCGAATAATATTACCTTAGTGGGATTAATGGATTTTTTTCACAAATCCCCACTGCACAGCAATTGCGTCAGTGAGGATTATGGAATATAGCCGTATGATATGCCATATGATAAATTACGACATTCAGAAATCTTAATTTTTAGGATTTCGTTAAATACGCACCTATACAAGGACATAGAGGAACGTTAAAAAAGGTAGATTTATGACAACAACGTTCCTATTATGAATTCGAATTCGAATTCATTTATTCTCAGGCCAATTAGTCCATATTTGTTAGTAAAAATCTTATAATCTAAGTTAGTAGACACAAGAAGAACAATTGCAATACATTAAATTAAATTACATTATTATTATAAACGCATTATTATGTGTTCACGTGCAACTCTTTGAACCTACGGTAAAACAGTAGAGTCCATTCTTCCTCATATCATCTTTAGGATACCATTGGTGCTCCCACGCAATCGCAACATTCGTAACGCACTTTTTTTTGCGCATGATTCAGTAAAAATCATCAACACACGCATCCGCAAACATAACAGAGGCACTGCAAAAGCGAGGAAGCCTCAACAGAACCCTAAAGATGTTATCGTACATTACACGTAAGGCGTTGTACGCTCGCTGTGTGAAGTTGGTCCACAGTGCACCTGTATAAAAATTCTGGCAGTAAGCTCTGAAAAGAGTTTTTACATTTATAGAGCACCTAGGAAACCTCTGAGTCAACATGTTACCGCATACCGACGACGCCCTGCGCTCCTTCTCAACGTCATCATCTCCAAGATTTTGAACTTTGCTATTGTCTAGGCTGTTATTGACGAACAGCTCAGCTAAGGGTTTCTAACACAGACCACAGTTTCTAATGTCTTCAAGTAAAACTCCTGCTTCATGTATATACTTTGTAATGATGTTGTTATTGGTACAATATAAAATTATGTTAACAAATGAAATAATTAAGTACGGCGGTGGACGGTTACGGAGTGCTGGTGCGCACTCCCCAGTAACTTGTTCTGTAGTAGCATTCTATCGCAGCAGGGTTAAGAGTCTATACAACAAGTGTTGAATTAATTACTTTGGACAAAATTAGTGAAAATTGAGGATATGCACTGATTACTTTACGTTGTGAAAACACGACGCCTAAAAATTTTCACGTTTGAATAAAAAACATATATCAATAGGTACTGAACTAAATAGAACATGTATAGCATAAAATATATATTTTTAAAGTGGCTTTATGTGTAGTGTGTAAAAAATTAATTCTGAAATAAAGCCAGTGTCCCTGCTCTTGACTCAAGTAAAATTTTTCTCGTATTACTATGGGAAAAATTTGAATTCAAACTGAGGTAGTACCAATACTTAACAGTTATCATGGTTCAACCTTTTCTAAGCATACCTCTAAATATGTCCATGAGTGTATTATATACAATGTTACATAAGAAACCTACGGGTATTAAAAGAATTTCTGCAACAAAAAGAAGTTATTTTTTTAAAAGTACATTTCACCTTCTCAGACACCATTTTGAAATTAAGCTAGACATTAAGTTAATAAATATTTGTTTTAGCTGAAAATTTCTTAATTTTCTAATAAGGGAGTTTAAATACAAGCTGTGTAACACTATCACGTACATTTGAACACCAGCTGACGTCAGCTAGTTAGGAGGTCAGGACGCGTTCACGTTGAGATAACCTGGATGTTAAAGCAAATAGCGACGTTGACAACTTATCGGGTAGACATAACTTTATCTTTGGAGAAACGTGAATTTTATTCCTAGTTTTCTTTGTTAGGTCAAATTGGAATTTCTTGGTTGTTTCATATCGTTTATTGTGTTCATGATCAGATGTAATTCCAAGAACTTTTCAAGTCCGCTTTTCAAGTACTCTGTGCTGAATATATTATTTCTTTAGATATACGTATGAAGGCCCTCTTGGGGTAAGTGTCTGGACTGTTTATAGACTGTTTAAAAGGGAGTGTTTTAAACTTTTAAAATCATTTTAATTTTAGGAAATGATACTATTTTTCCGAATTTAAATCACGTATATTTGTTTTTTCAAACAAACCAAAATTTCGGGCCCTTTACAGGTCCCATGGTCACGGTTGACTGGGGTGGTACAGTCATCAACCAGTTACGTCTAATATTAATGCAAACCACCCTATTTTTTCACTGTAGTTACAAAAGTTATTATTTAAATACCTTATTTTTAATTTTACAAAGAAGCATAAGAAACGCAGCTGCTGGAAGAGGCCATTGAAATTAACAACCATCCTAATTTCAATAGGGGAGTTGGTTTGGTATCCAGTATTTCGACTGATGAAAAAACTCAAACAGACATAGGACTACAGTACTAATTTATATGTTTTAATTTATAGTAATATTTATTATTAATTAATAATAAATGAAACTTAATAAAAATTCACATTGTTAAAATAAAATAATTTGTAAAATGTAAATTGGAATATTTCTTTGTCGTATTAAAAATAACATTTGTGAACCAATTTAATAACAATAACGCACACACTCAACATAGCCCCGCACTAGGGAAACTGTGTCGCGGGTGCCATGAACACACCACAAACCACACCCAAACTCACGAGAGAAACGAATGCATGCCATACAAACATTTCTCCCTGCCCGGGAATCAAACCTGTGCGTGACCTCTGCGTGGCAGTCAGCATGACAACCGTTCGGCCACGGATAATCAAACAATTCTTTTTTTGCTGGAAAGAGGCTACCTCGGTAGTGGTCTTATTTTAATTTGAAGAAATTATTCCACCTCTAAGGGTGATAAACTAGGAAATGAATGACTTTTGAGGTCTGTTTTTTAGTACTCTGTACTGAGATTGTTGTTATAGGCTTCTCCTTTTCGTTTTCTACTTGTTAATAAAGTTACGTGGTCCGACCTTTTTCTTTCTTTTCGGCAAGGCTATGCCACAATGTGAACATTGTTATCGTAATTCGACCTTTTTTAACATTCTTCTACATATGTCCATATGCGTGGGAAGGTGCTGGTTCCTACATATATGTATGGTAGTAAATGTTGGGTTTGGTAGAAGAAGCAGGTAAGTAGAATGAATGCAGTGGAAATGAGAGCTTTGAGAGGTACGGTTGAAGTGATTCTGATGGATAAATTACGGAACAATGTGATAAGAGAGCGTTGCGGCGTGGAATAAGATGTAGTGACAACGGTAGAGAAAGGGATGCTTAGATGCTTTGGATATATAGAGAGAATGAATAAAAGAAGATTGACGAAACAGATTTATAAGGTGAGTGTGAGCAGGCAAGTTGGAATAGGCCGAACAAGGCGAACTTACCACGACTAAATTAAGACCATCCTAAAGAAGGGCCAGGTCTAGAGTATCCTTAACCGACGAGCGTGTATGAAGGCACTGATGCGTGTTCATGAGGCGAAAGATGTGTGTCAGGACCGTAGCAAGTGGAAGACTGTTGTCTCTGCCTGCCCAGATGGGAAAAAGGCGTGAAGTATAAGTATGTTTAGGAAATGAAACTATTTTTACGGATTTAAATCGCGTATATTTGTTTTTTTTTCAAATAAACCTATGTTTCGGTCCCTTGACAGATCCTATGGTCACGGTTGACTCCATGGGACATGTAAAGGACCCGAAACGTTGGTTAGTTTAAAAAGATACAAATATACGCTAATTAAATTTGGAAAAATAGTTTCATTTCCTATGTGTAACAATCACGAAAACGTAAGAACTCGATATATATGTATATATGTTTATATGAGTTCAGTTTGCGCCTTGGTTATAATGAAATATTTATAAATTTAAAGTCAGTTAATTAATTTAAGTCTCAAGCCGCACTGATTGTGGATAACAGCCAAATTGTATAAAATGCCAATTAAGAAAACAGCTATGTTTTATAATGCGCTTAATTGACTTCCAGCTGGAATGGCGCTTTGAAACGTTGAATAAAACGACGATTTATATTTAACGAGATTACAAATAGATTACACAGATTAAATTACCGTGATTATAAATGAAACAATGATTAATAAATCCTTATAGAAAGAGAGATAATTCTCCTCAAGTAACTACATCATGTGCCCAAAGGATTAGCAAGTTGAAGTGACAGTGGCCAGAGCACATATCTCGTAGAACTGACGGCCATTGAGGCAGAAAGATTCTCGAATGGAGACAACGAACCGGAAGGCTTTGATGGACGGATGACTTGGTTAGGGCGGCGGGTAACCTATAGCTATGGATGCACGTCGCCTCCGATCGCCTAGTCTGGCAATCTTTGGGGGAGGCCCATGTTCACCAGTGGACGTCTTCCGGGTGATATGCTGATGATGAACACATCACAGGTAGGAACTAAAGAACGGAGTAAACCGATCAGTGACTGAGTCATCTAGAAGCACTTATGCGGGAACAGTTCAGGTTGGACTTGGATTGCATTGAAATTATGAAACCGTACCTACACATTTTTTCACAGTGTAACTTTTTATTTGTCTTCCTATGTTTCAGAGCGATTTCATGCTGTATGGTAACAGGTGCGTTATGTAGCGGCAGTTGGCATTTTATCAAACCGACATAAAACATTGGGAGATGAGTAAAAGTCGTCCCGTGGCAGTTAACCTGTGAAACTAACTAGGGTTGGTCATTCTCGGATTAGTGTTCACTATCGTGGCAACTTTTATTGTTTAAATATTCAAGTATATTATTGTGTAATTGTTAAATAATATTTCACGATACAATAATAATAATAATAAATAACGCACACAATCAACGTAGCCCCGCACTAGGGAAACCCTGTGTCGCGGGTGTCATGGACACACACATAGACAACCAGAAATTACACCCAAACTCCCGATAGAAATAATTCTAGGCCATATAACTATTTCTCCTGGCCCGGGAATCGAACCTGGGACCTCTGCGTGGCAGTCCGTCATGGTAACCGTTCGGCCACGGAGGCAGTGAATACAATACTCCAATTTTAATTATTATTGTACTATAAAAAAAAATCGAATACTTATAAGTAATAAAAATTGCCACGGACATTAGGTAGTGATCACTTGTCCGAGAATGACCGTGATAAAATTATAGACTTGGTGTGATAAAACCAGAAGTGATCATCCGCCAAAAGTTCGTTTATCACATGAAATTAATAAAATATTACAAATTACATGAAATAAATCTATTTTTTCTATTGACGCATAAAAAGTTAATGACTAATTTAATTCTTAGAATCATGAAACCTCTCTCCTGAAACGTTGAAACTTTGCCGATATGGACTTATTAAACAATGTGATATGTAGTTCATATCGTCTATTTATTATCATGTTAGTACTGCGCTATTATCAACAAAAATTTAACTAAAAATCGCGTTGACAAACTACAACACGAAGCGGTGTCACAATGCAATGTACTTCTGTTTAGCAGTATTATAACCCGGTTTAAAGTTTCAGTGATACTAAAAAACAGTGCTGTTTCGTAAAGCAGCCTTATAGAGGTGCCGCGTTGTTTTGGGACTTAGGTTTACTCTTACAATTGTAGTTATTAGGTGAATGAAACCAAAATTACTTGACACGCAATAAACAAAAGACTATTAGTTAATAATAAAACAAATATACCAAATGGATCTACCTTTCAGATACAGAGCACTATTGAGTACATAGCCTTCGCAGATTCTCTAGCTCGTAATGGTTAACAACTCATAAAAAAATATACAAATATAATTATATTAATGATGTAGCCATTCATGGACTCAGTTTTTATAAGCCCTACTTTTATTATGAACACTTTACTTCAACTTAAGCTCAAAGATAATAAACTCCAAACATAAACCTCCTCGTGGTTTTATAGAAAGTCAGATACTGGGTGTTTTATTATACGACGCATTGAAAGTGATGTAATCATTACGGAGATCTAATCAAAATTACGAAAAAATGAGCTGTTCCATATGAACATGAAAGCACCATTGACCACCAAAATCTATTACTACCACCACCTATCTATAATCTATTCGACTAAATCATGTAGCAGTTGTGTTTTCCCGCGATTTCATAATGAACCGAATAAATAAAATTACTAATTTATATAGTACTATCGTAAAGTAACGTAAACCTCGACGTATTTATCCAGAACTTAAGAGTGACCTTAAAAATCAATAAACTGGCATGTATGAATAGATTAACACCAGGGAAGGAGGCAAAAGGGATTTGCCAGGCATGTAGCATGCAAGAAACAGTCGTGATGGTATGCTTACGTGTATAGTGTGGGTAGAAGTTGTGATGACCCCTGGAGTAAGGCTTTGAAGGAATAGTGGTCAAAGACAGGCCGAAGAAATCCATATCATCCAATGACACGGGTTGATGACATAGTAAAACTTGCTAATAAAGCCTGGACCAGAGACGCACAGGACTGGAAAGTTTGGCAGGAGCGAAAGGAGGGCTATACATAGTCGATATTGGGTGGTGGACAGTACAGAGCTGAAAATTATGATTGTGATGAAAAATCGTCTAATACGTCACAGTGGTTTTCTTAAAAACGTATGGAAGATCGGAGGATAAAGAGTCAGAGGTAGACCAAGACGAAGTTATTTAGATAAATAAATGACGTCGTGTCGGGAACTCAAAGCTGGGGCCTCGAACAGAGACAAGAGCCTAGCTTTTAAACAAGAGAAAAGTATGAGTACAGTACAATCAATAGTTAAATGAATTCCGTGGGTAATAGGACCTCGATTCTAAGAATATCTACCCACAGACCTGATAAGTATTACAAATGACGAAACGTCTTATAACCGACTATAACCACTTTTATTGGATAGTTAATTCTACAGAGTTGATGGTTTCTTTTGAAACAATTGTAATTTTGTTTTACTTGACTTTGTTGTATAGACAAGCAGTAGTTGTACTACTTTATTTTATGTTCATTATTATTGTTTGCGTTAATGACGATTATATTATCCCTTGACATTCTATTTTGAATTGTAATATTGTGACATTGATAATATGAAATAAATGATTCTGTTCTAAAATTTAAAATCAAAAATAATGTGTCGCATAACCACATGAATTGTCTTGTCTCAAACCATAGAATTTCCTGTATTATAAGTACCAAAGCTACGGATTCCAGAGCCACTGCCCGAAAAGTTAATAAGTCAATTCCTCAAATTGGTGGGACCAACCCATCCATCGCTTTCGGTGTAAACCGATGATCTTCCGAGGTTTTCGTTGTTCTGTGATATAAAAAACAAACAACCTGTATAATGATAATCAAACCGCGCCGCGTGTAGTACGTAAAGCTCGTAAGTTTTATTCTAATTCAAGAACGACTTGCACATCCTTCTAGTCTCCAGGTGCAGGTATTAGTATACCGCACACGTATTGCACGGCAAGAGCACATATGTCAGTTTACAACGTCTCAGTTTGCTCTGAAACTAGAATATTAAACAAAGCAGCGAATGTAAACATGGTGTGAAGTAAACGGTTACTAAATTTGCTTAAATAATTAAATTGTTTAAATTCCAAATGGAGCAGCGATAACAAAGTTCCTAAACAAAACTAGGATGATAATTATGTGATATTGATATTATCGATTATATCGGTACTACAGTTAGCCCTGTCAAAATTATTGCTAGTTATCACGCAATTTTGCTATATATATGTGGTATAGCACACGGCTATACCAGACGGAGGGAAACCTTAAATACCGAAGATATAAATTTTTTCTGAAATAATTCTTCATTTTGATTTCACAAAAATAATTCGAAGTACATTCAAACATTTTTAAATAATCGCATGTCTGAACCGGTAATCAAACTCGCCAAATGTGAAAAAGGACACACCTGTAATTTTACTATACAGATCGGAAGCCTTAATCATAAGGATATTTTAAAATAAAAGGAAGTCCATGAAATTTAACATTTAATTTGAAATTTTCTTTAGGAACATAAACCTGTAAAAAATTTTGTTTACAGGAACCGGTATGAGAATGTGCAGGAGTTATTTAGAAAATAGGGTACTGAGCTCAAGTATGGACAACTGTCCGTACTGTGGTCACACGTGCGATGCAACTAACACTTCTGCTAGTATTTAGACTGTGGTTAAAACTAATGCATGACCACATTGATCCGGTATTGAGTCACACAGGAAGCTATACTGACGCCTATTTTATTTATTTATTTACACTTTATTGCACACAAAACAAAACAAATGGACGCCTTAATTATCATAAGGTAGGCTACGGGAGCTGGGTTCAGTATAATAACAAAGTAAATAAGGTCAAAGTCTATAAATAATTATGATACAAATCTAGTAAAGTACAACAATACATAACATATAATACATACGTAACTATATCAATATATAAAATAATCAGGCTAATGGGATGCAGATGGAGACCTCAACATGAAATTAAGGACCAATGGCTCGAAAATTTGCTTATTTCAGCGCTTTTTGAATATAGGGTGGCAGAGCGCTTCAGATTCGTAATGTTTTTAAAGAAAACAATGAACAATACATTTATACATATATAAAGGTATTGTTCATATTTCACTGTACCATAGCACAGTATCCTTAATGACAACAAAAATCTATTTGCTACAATGTCGATTTTGTTGGCAAGACAAATATCAGGATGTGCGAGCTAATAGATGTGGTTGGGTGCGACGAGAAACAAATGACGTAACTACATGCCTCGATGACAAACGTTGCCTACGCACGTAGCTATTTATTTCGACTACTTATAAATTATAGAAAGTAATATTTAAATAATAATAGAGAATAATATTTAATTGAGCAAAAGTTTGTAGCTTTTTTATAGTTTGAATCGACAGCATTTTTTCTTAATTTTTAACTATAGGCACATGAGACTTGTCATCTTCACGTTTCAGGGTAATAGGTGCAGCAGCAATGCCTTTCAGATCTTTGCGATTTAAAGCTCTGAGTATCGCTGCAACAGTTATGTCAATAACACAATAACCATAAACGCTAGCCTCCCTACCAACCTCTTGGGTATACGACATATACAGGGTACACTCTTGCTTTTAATAGCAGTACAGCTCCTTGTGAAACAGTTCGTCTAGAGAAGTACTGCCAGTTTACCTATTTTTGCCACCAAGCAGTAATGTGAACATTATTACTGTGTTCCGGTTTAGAAGGGTTAAGGTTGCTGGTGAAATTACAGCTACACACGCCAGCATAACAAGCTACACATTGACTTATGTCAATGTCGTCGTTCCGTTGCACTGGAGGCGATTTTCGAACAAAAATGTGTAGTCTGGTGTGCCGTTGTCCGTACATGGAACTTGTCAACTTATGTCTCAGGTGACGGGCGCAGTGGCAGTGCCGCTAGGATCTTCGCGATTTAAAACTCTGAGTGTCACTGCAACTGTTATGGATAGGCGTGCCGCTAACCACCACCACCTTATTCGTCCCGTCACTTGATATCATAAAAAAATAAATTGCAATTATAATGCATTGGTAATTTCAAGTTGGTTCCATTTTTAACCGACTTCAAAAAAGGAGGAGGTTCTCAATACGACTGTATGTTCTTTTTTTTTTGTATGTATTTTACGCGATAGCTCCGGTATTTGTGAACCGAATTTCATGATTTTTTTTTGTTGGAAAGGGGGTATTTCCATGGTCGTCCCATTTCATTTTGAAGAAAATCATCCACCTCAAAGGGTGGCTGTTCACGCATGAAGATTCATTTTTATAAATAGCGCCTAACTTTAATTTAGGAGCAATTACTTTTAGCAATTATTTAGTTGATTTTGCTATTTCTCCAATTCAAGGCGTTTTTCTCTCGATATACTTTGAGTAGTGACGTAGTGAGAACCTATTTTTATTATCTCCAGTATCAAGTCCTGTATAGTGGCGAACTAGGGGATATTTCAATGAAACTTAGCAAATAGACGTAATTCCACGTACTTTTGAGGGCGGTTTTTTAGTACTCTATACTGAGATTATTAAATAAATTCTATTATACCGTCACTCGTATCCGATTTGTACCTGTTCGTTCCGAAACCCCAGACTATACAAACCTAGAAAACTCGTACCCACTTCAGCACTGTCACTTGTGCACTAAGTCCAATTCGTATACGAGAAAATCCGAACATCACTTGTACAGCTAGAGATAAAATGATCCCTGTGAGATTTCGGACCGTTATTTCTCGGATTCGTAACTGGGGGTCTACTATCGATCTCCGTTCGACATCCGTCCGAAACAATTGCTGTCAAATAAGTAATATTCGACAAAATTAAAAGACAAGTATCAAGTATGAAGCTTCATTCGCATCACGCGTCTTTTCATTTGGTCAAGTATTGCTTATTTGGCAGTAATTGTTTCGGACGGATGTCGGATGGAGATCGAGAGTAGACCCCCTGATACGAATCGGACGTAGTGCGAAAGCGCGCTTATGCTATATCTACGGGATACCATCCCTACTTGCTTGTACTCCCTTAAGGCGCACCAAGCGCTTTTCGTCGTCTTGTGCAAAGCCCAGGAATGGAATTCCCTGCTTACGATTATTTCCAAGCACAACTCGAGTATCTTTAACGTGTGACTGAATAGGCTAAATATCTTTTGGGCGAGCTCCCTTCATCGCAGACCCAGTCTTTGCTCCAGGGGTATTATGAGTAAGAGTAAATCTATTTTCAAAAATACAGTAAGTTCGCTTATTGTAACATAGCATTTCAATGCAGACGACACAACTTTAAATGTCAAACAAATAAGTGCGCGTTCCAATTACTTATATTTATTTTACTTTCGCGTCTAGCCTGTTCCCGTATCGCGACTATCTGTCGTGACTGACTCGTGAACGTTTATTTTATCGTTAAACGACTGTCGTGTCTAGCTGTTCTAATGACGATTTATTTATCGTCAGACGACAGTCTTCTAGCTTTTCCCATTGTCACGACAGTCTACCGTCGTAACGTCAAAAAGTCGTAAACGACAGTTGATCATGTGCTGCCATATTTGAACAACTTCATTTAAATATACAAGCCATGACACTATAAACTGTATAAACACGACTATCTGTCATCACGACATAATGGGAACGCGCCCTTAATAATTAAAATATAAAATAAGTTTCATTACTGACGTTCTTTTTCGATTTGCGAAAATCGAGTAGCGCAGGAACATAGACCGCAACAACAAGTAATATAAACACTCGAAACTAATTCCCACTCAATTATGGTCCTGTCGAGCGAGTGTGGAACTTAACTAGTACTAAACTGACGTTATTATCGCCCGTATAGCGCCTTCTAATATACAGTTCTGCTAGAGTTGAGCTCTATTTCGCTATATCCGTGACACATGAAGTGTTGGTTTGGAGAATACACGATAAAGCCGCTGGCTCTGTTCAGTTTTTTGTTTTTTGTTTGTTTTAAATTTAGTTTTAGTGCGCAACAAATTTCATTTGTATTATGCATGTAAACACGAACTGGATACTGGGCGTATTCGTTAACAATGTGGGCGTTAGATGAATGATAGGTTCTGGATTTACTGGACCAAGCAATGTTCTAAATTTAGAAAATTTAATTTTTAGAGACCGGAGTTAATTTTGTTGTTCTGGTATTCATAAAACAGGAATCACTTAGTCTGAGACCAGGTCATAGATGTGCTTTATATAATTATTTTGGATCAAAGGAATATTTAATCATTTTAGAGTTATTAGGTGAAATTATCTTTTTAGTCGCTTACTTATGACAGCAGATGCATAAATAAGCCAGTAATGGGACTATGGTGTATAGACAGATGGACGGACACGCATGAGAAAACTGAAAAGGATATTAATGTAATTTACATTGACTTACAAATAAATGGACGACGGGTCTAATACAAAAACC